>NW_015506707.1:69632-71791 GCF_001515645.1 Sinocyclocheilus grahami
GAGTTTATATATCGCAATTTTGAGTTTATATTTAATTTAGTTTACATATCGCAATTTTGAGTTTACATTTCATTTAGAGTTTATATATCGCAATTTTGAGTTTATATTTCATTTAGAGTTTATACCTCGCAATTCTGTTTATAGCTCACACTTTTAAGTTCATATCTCACAATTTTGAGTTTATTTCTCACAGTTCTGAGTTTACAGTATATCTTTCCATTTGAAGTTTATATCTTGCAATTCTGAGTTTATATATCGCAATTTTGAGTTTATATTTCACAATTATGAGTTTATATTTCACAATTTTGAGTTTACATTTTGAGTTTATATTGAATTTTCAGTTTATATCTCGCAATTCTGAGTTTACATAATAATTTTCAGTTTATGAGTTTATATTCACAATTTTGAGTTTATATTTCACCTTTTTTCCTCAGAATTGTGGCTTCTATAACGTGCTTTATTGGCTTGTTAAAATCTGTATGTGTGCTGACAAAACATTGCTTATTTTTCTGTGTGCAATGGGGAAAAATTGTGCAAAATATGTACAAATCAACTAAAAAAAATACTTACACTTTCATTATTGTTATTTAAAAAAAAAAAGAATGAAAAAAATAATAATTTTCAGTAAAAAAAAAAAACTGCTCAAAATGTGTTCTTCAAAGTAATTTCATGATGCCTACTGTCTTGCATCGTATAAATCTGAGTGCTTGTTTTAAAAGATCTTAGCAAGTGTATTTTGTCTTGATCCTCCGTCAGATTTTCTGCGGTTTATGTAAATGAGCGTACGGTCAGGTCATCGCTCAGATAATGAGAACATATACAGTTGCAGAAGTCGGAGGATGTTGCCATAGTGATTTGATGATTCCAGAGCATCTACAGTCCACAAATAAATGGACATGAGATGTAAATGTCTAATTTTGTACATACATTTTGTACCACCGCCCACATATGACAGACCTGAGAAGTCTTCTTTCATACTGGAGAAACTAAGAACTAAAATCTGCAGTTTTATGAGTTCTGTTAAACTCTCTTGTGTATTTTAAACACCATATATGATCGTTTTGAGTCAGGAACAGGCTGAATCGCTGCATTTTTAAATATTTACTACATAATTAAATTTTCTGAACAATATACTTCTACCACATTTATTAATATCCATCAATGTTAATTTCAAAATGTACCAATGTGATTTTAAAATCCAAAAAAGTTATTCATTAACATTAGTGTGAACTAGCATGAACAAACCAGGGTTATTATTGTTAACTAAAACTAACATTTTGTTAATGCTGAAATGAAATAAAATATAAATATTAGATGCAAAACTCATTTAAGCTAGTTCAGATATTTTCATTTAATTTAAGTTGAAGCTCTAAAATGACTAACTAAAAGCAAAATAATAAAAGTAAAACTAACTGAAATAAGTAAGTAAATAAATAAATAAATAAATGGCAAAAGCACTTATGAAAATGACTAATTATGTAACTAAAATTTAAATGAAAACAAAGAATAAATTAACGGCTAATTCAAAATATTAATAAGAACTATAATAGTATACAGAACTATAGTATAGTGTAGTATAGTGTAGTGTAGTGTAGTGTAGTATAGTACAGTACAGTGTAGTATAGTATAGTGTAGTGTAGTGTAGTACAGTACAGTACAGTGTAGTATAGTATAGCGTAGTGTAGTGTAGTGTAGTGTAGTATAGTATAGTATAGTATAGTATAGTGTAGTGGAGTGTAGTGTAGTGTAGTATAGTATAGTATAGTATAGTACAGTACAGTACAGTGTAGTGTAGTATAGTATAGTATAGTGTAGTGTAGTATAGTGTAGTGTAGTGTAGTATAGTATTGTATAGTATAGTATAGTATAGTATAGTGTAGTGTAGCATAGTATAGTATAGTATAGTGTAGTATAGTGTAGTGTAGTATAGTATAGTATAGTATAGTATAGTATAGTATAGCGTAGCATAGTATAGTATAGTATAGTGTAGTATAGTGTAGTGTAGTATAGTACAGTGTAGTGTACTATACTACACTGTACTATAGTACAGTGTAGTGTAGTATAGTGTAGTGTAGTATAGTGTAGTGTAGTATAGTACAGTGTAGTATAGTATAGTGTAGTGTAGTATAGTATAGTATAGTACAGTATAGTATAGTGTA
>NW_015506707.1:71801-79392 GCF_001515645.1 Sinocyclocheilus grahami
ATAGTATAGTATAGTGTAGTATAGTATAGTATAGTGTAGTGTAGTGTAGTGTAGTATAGTATAGTATAGTATAGTGTAGTGTAGTGTAGTGTAGTGTACTGTAGTGTAGTATAGTATAGTATAGTATAGTATAGTATAGTATAGTATAGTGTAGTATAGTGTAGTGTAGTGTAGTGTAGTGTAGTGTAGTGTAGCTTAGATTAGTATAGATTAGCTATAATAGTATATAAATAATACTAAAATAACTCTGGAACAAATTATGAAAAATTATGTTATAAATGTAATAAATGCTTTAAAATGTAATGCTCATTGTTAGTTTATGTTAAATAATGCATTAACTAATGTTAACAAAGAAGACTTTATTGTAAAGTGTTTTTTCCCAACATTTTGAGTGAGAAGAGAAAAATACTGGTAACACTTTAGTATAGGGACCAGTTCTCACTATTAACTAGTTTCTTATTAGCATGCCTATTATTGACATATTGGCTGTTTATTAGTACATATAAAGCGCATGTTCTGCATAACCATATTCTACATACGCACTTAATCCTACCTAATACCTAAACTTAACAACTACCTTACTAACTATTAATAAGCAGCACAGGACTTTATTGACGCAAAAGTTGTAGTTAATGGTTTGTTGATAGCGAGAATCTGAGCTTAACATGAAGTGTGACCAAAATACTAAATGCACATTTTAAAACCTGAATATTATAACCTTCAATAATAGAAAACAATATTAAACCTCAATAAACCTGTGCATATAAAAACAATTAATGTACTGTAACAGTTTTAAAATCAATGAGCAAAAACCAGCTTCTGCACACGTATTCCTGAGACTGTGCTTTGGTTCTTTGTGGATGAAACTCATACACACAATCACAGGTTTCTCTTCATGACACACAAGATGTGCTGACATCTGAATTACACTCTTCAGATCCATCAGAATAATTGCAGCGCTGAAAATAATAATCTTAATTAGAGTTTAATTAAATTGAGAGCAGGTTTTCCTGCACAGTTGTGCTCAATCAGGTCTGTTATTAATGGGTATGCATTGAGTGTGTGTGTGTGTGTGTGTGTGTGTCTGTGTGTCTGTGTGTTTATTATTATCTATATTGAGTTTTGGATAAACTATACTTACTACAAAAAAAATACATAAAATACAAAAATTATATAAAAAAAGACATTCATTTTGATGAATATATTTCTTAAGAATAATGTCATAAATAAATGTAAAATAAATGATGGTTAATAAATACAAGTAAATAAATAAGTAAATAATGAAACATAATTAAAAAAATAATATTATCAAATATTATATGGTTAATGAATAAAAGTAAACAACCATAAACATACAAGTAAATAAATAGGTAAACAGGCATAATAAAAAATAAATATTATCAAATATAAAATTACAATTATTAGTTATTAGTAATAAAACAAAAACGAATAAATAATTTTTTTTACAAACAAACACAATAAATACTATTGATTTCAACATATACAGTAAGTAGAATATTATCCTCTTTGATCAGGAAAATATATTCGAAGTGCAGTTGATGAATCATTCACTATAAAAGCAGGAACATGAAATAATCACTAAGATTGAACATTAACTAACACAATGTCTGTCTGATCAAGGCTGTTTTTCTCCTTCATTGAGACTTTCTTCACTCTGAACGCTCTGAATATTGACCTCAAACACACACAGCGACACATACAAACCACAGCAAACGAATTCAGACACAGACTGAAACTGTTCCTGTAACGAGTGTCAAAGCTGCTTTCATTTAGAGCTTCTGCCTCAAAACAATCTGTTGTTCCTCGCAGGACCTTGTGTTTTATGACCGTTTGTCGCCCACGCCCGCCTTCAGACGATATAAAAGCACATCCAGCATCAATACAGCGTGAGATGACATATGTGGGGATCCGTATAAAGACAGATACCGCCCTAAACCTCAGCAACCCTCCTAAACCTGACAGAAATATACAACTGAGGCTTTCCAGCATCCAATGCATGCTTTCCTTTCGGTTATTATTTATAGCCAACAAAACGATTCGCCAACCTCAGCGCACAAACCATTTCAGCTACAAGCAGAATCAATAAGCTTTGTTTGGTTAATTATACCCTGAACAGACGGACAGTACAGAGCAGAGACTTTCACCTCAAGTTCAGATATCGTTTCATGTCACACACACACACACACAGAGTTTAATGCCATCTAGCTGAACATGTTCACCGAGCAGCTGCCGAGTTTATTTAGTGGAAAAAAATCTATAACTGGAACAATCTTTTTGATTACTAAATTTAATTAAGACATTTTTAAATACAGTTAAACCAAATTAGCAGCTAAAGAAAGAAGATAAATAAAAATAAAACTGACCAAATGTAGAAAAAAAAATATCAGAAATAAAAAGTGAACAAGTAAATGAATCAATAAACATATAGTCAAGTCAGCTTTATTTTTTATAGCACTTTATACAACAGAGATTGTTTAAAGCAGCTTCACAGTATTAAACATGAAAGTAAAATAAAATGTATATATATATATATATATATATATATATATATATATATGAAATTAAATAAGTAAATAAGTATAAACATATAAAAATTAATATTTCCAAATATACAGATTAAATGTTATTAGTAAAAAAAAATATGAATAAATACAAATAAATAGTTAAACATATAAACATTTTTTACAATCAATCAATCAATCAATCAATCAATCAATCAAACAATTAATCGATATTTAAACGTATAAAAATATTACCATATAAAAAAATATATATACTATCAAATAAAGAATAAATAAAATGAAATAAATAAACATATACAATTTTTATATTTCCAAATATAAAAATAAAATGTTATTAGTAAAAATAATAATAATAATAATAAATAAAAAGGTAAATAAATACAAATAAATTAATAAGTAAATAAATAAACATTAAAAAATGTATATTTCCAAATATATATATATATATACAGGAGTTTGGCTGTACAATACCGGGTAGCCATGATGCCCTGGTGTTGCTATGCAGTTGCTAGGGTGTTCTGGGCTGTTAACAAGTGTTGCTGTGTGGTTAATAGAGAGTTCTGGTTTGTTACTAAGGTCATTGCTAATGCGTTCTGCATATTAGCTAACCGGCTCAAGATTAAACTGAATAGGCGACACAAATGTCATATACGACTATATTGATTATTGAGGAGATGTGCAGGAGATGTGCAAACACTGAGGCATGAGACTCATGCTGATATTCCTGCTCTGAAACAGCTCAGCTGCAGGAATCCAGAGGTGAACTGCGAGTCCTTGACCTGTAATACAGCAGCTCTTCTGAGTTAGATTTTTGCATTTTGCTGATGGAGGATTTTCTCTGAAACCAGGTCTAGTATAGATCTGTGCCACAGGCGAGCCGCAGTATTAATACAGTGATATAAAACCACTTTGGGCGCCAGTGTCACACATCATTAGCTGAAGCTTGACCGATATAACTATTGCTCGTTCCTCTTTTATTAAACTTTGCTTTAGTGAGTGCTGATTGCTAATGCATCAAATGAACAAACTAACACTGAGCAGCGTGCAGCGATTGCAAATCAATTAGCAAAACACCTGCTACACAAGAAAACCCTTGCACGTCTTTATTTAGTGAAACAAGAGAAATTAGAGCTGTATGCTTTGAGTACTAAATTTAATTAAGACATTTATAAATGCAACTAAACCAAAATAGCAACCAAACTGATTTCTAATTTAGTTCAAATTGTTTTTGTAAGTCACGTTGGATAACATTTTCTGCAAAAATCCATAAATTAAAAAAAATTTAATTTAGAAACAAACAAACTTACTTTCCCAAATTAAAAAAATATCAGAAATAAAAAGTAAATGAACGAATGAATGTAAAAGTGAACAAATAAACATATAAATATAAGTAAACAAGTAAATAAATAAACATATTACTAAATAAAAAAATTTAAAAAAATAAAATGTTATTAGAAATAAAATATTTGTAAATAAATAAATAAATATATACAAATATAAATACATAAATAAACTAACTTTACCCAATATAAAAAATATTATAAATAAATAAATATGTATGTAAATAAAATAAAAAAATATTAGAAATAAAATGTGAAAACTTACATACATACATAAAAAGGAAAGTTACAAGAAATAAAATGTGAATAAAGAAATTAATTCATACAAACATACATATATGCATGCATAAATAAGTAATTTAACATATAAAAAAATATTTCAAATATAACAAGGTAAATAAATTAAAACAAATAGATCTAACATTCCTTCACGTTCAACGTTCAGCTCAAATTATGTCTCTTGCTGCTCTAATTCTCACGTATATAAAAATGACAGTGCATATTTTTGCATTTGTAAATTTTATGAGCACTAAAGACAGAGGCTTGTTTTCCATTCATATTTAATGAGCCTTTATGCAACAGCATCACAAAAGCTTCAGCTAAACTCTTTTCTGTTTTCATGGTCCTGAGCGCCAATGAATTGAGGAAGGAGATTAAAAAACGAGAGAGAATAATAGACGAGCACTTTGATTTTGGGGAGCCGCTGTGTATAAATAAAGACTCGTCCAGCTGCAATGGTCTGAAATTTAGTTACTGGTCTTATTGTTATCGATTCATCAGTGCACAGAAAATTATTGATTTGAAATTTAGAAATGTTGCCAACAGCTAACAGAGACCATTCACACAACTTTCACTGACATTTTTTAACAGTTATATATATATATAATGTTAGGACAAAGCGTTCTTAAAGTAATGCTTATGGAACGTTCTTATAACTTTATTAAAATTTGAAATACACTCTCATAATAACATTGAGAGAAAACGCTCTTAAGACAACATTCCCAAAACGTCCTTATGATTTTATTTGTACGTGATGATGAACATTCTGAGAAATGTTTTTGTAACCTTTAAATAACATTATATTCACAACAGGACAGCTGGACATTTTAACGTTCTTAGAATATTAAAAATAAACATTCAGATTAACGTTATATTTCGCTTGAAAATAAAGTTAATAGAATGCTGTAAGAAACGTTTTCGCAGCCTTTAAATAATGTTACAATCACAAGAAAAACAGACATTTTAAACGTTTTTAGAATGTTAAGAAAATAAACATTCAAATCATGTTATAGTAGTTAGTAGAATGTTAAAAGTATTTTTGTAACCTTTAAATAACACTATAAACGCATGACAAGAAAACTGGACATTTCATTGTTTTAGAAACATGTTAAAACAAGCTTAAAATCACCTAATTTTGTTACCTGGGCATGTTGATGCATGAGCAAAACTTCACTAAACATTACAAATGCAATAAGCTTGTGCTCTGCTACTGTAAATATAAAAGAAAGTCTCAGCTTGCAAATTCTGTCTATTTTTTTTTTTACACAAAATACAAATAAATGTGGCTTTGTTGTTCTTTGATGTGATATGACGGATCGCTGTAGCCGCTTCAGTTCAGTTCCGTTTCCATGAATTAACCCAGCTAACAAAAATATTCTAAAAACGTTTGCTAACATCCCATTAAATAATGAAAACGTTATTCATTAAAACGTCAAACCTCGCGCAGCCTGAGTGTGAGAGACAGACTCGTGCCGAAATCAGAACACATGAGCGCAACAGCACACACAGAAAGTTATAGATGCATACTGTGATAGAAAAAAATGAGATTTATATATTATATGATATAGGTACGCAACATTACACGACCAAGATGTTTCCCCGAATATCAGCACGATTGCAATGTGACACCGATTTTAAAAAAATTAAAAAATAAGTTAAAATTAAGTGACAGCAGAACTGTTGTGTGTCTCCATGAATCCACGTTTTTGAACGAATCGAGTGAGTCAATGATTCAGTGAGTCATTCATAACGATTCACTCGCCTCGTTTCTGAATGAATCAGCGACTTGAACGAATCGGTTGAATGAATGACTAAATGATTCACTCATTTGCCTCCACCTAAAGTATCAAGTATCAGTATCATCATTATTGATACTGAGTCATATAATAAGGTGATAAATAATTATATGAATCAGTATCAATAATTGTGAATGTATTGTTACAATATTGAAGTAATAGTCGTAATGTGTATTTTTGTTATGCTTGTTTTGAATTATGTATGTACATTTGGGGTAATGTTTATGTAACATGTTTATCTTGCATTTCTTAGTGAAAAGTGTCGCTCATCAGTTAACTGTGTATAAAGGGTAGGCATAATAAGCAAGGCTTCAGCCTACACCTTTGTCCGGGTTTATTTATTTTGTGAAAAGTTGTCTGTGAGGACCGAAATAAAATTATTGATTGATTGATCATTGCATTTTTCCCAACATTTCTTATTTGTACGTTCAAAAAATTAATCTTATAACGTTACTCATGCATTTGCAATTTTGCGGTGTAAATACATACATGGCACCTCAGCTTCATCAAACAGTCTGTAAATACATCTATAATGACACTTCAGATGCAGCTTCTTTGATGTTTGTTGATGCTGATTTCATTTGAATGGCGACAACTCTACATTTTTTTTTATAATTCTAACTTAATTCATTGAAACAATGTAAGAACTCGATGTGAAAGATTACATTTAATAAGGTTAGGGGAAAAAAATTATAAACAAAGTGGGAGATTATTCTGTTATACAGCAACTCATTTCTACTTCTTTCCAGTCACAGAGCACTTTATTTTTTAGAGTTGTTTAAATGAGAGAACATCTGTGGAATTGTGATGCTTTCAATTATAGATCTTAGAAAGGAAATCAGAATCGGCCAAAATTTATATCGGCAGGTCACACTTACAAAAAAAAAAGTTTCGTAAAATGTCTAATACATAAAATACAAAAAATAATAATAATAATACAAAATAATACAAATACATCTAATACATACATAAAATACATAAAATGTCTTTCATCAAAATCCAATTTCCTGATATTTTCTACTCTTTTTGGTGGACATCACGTTCATCAAGTTATTTAATCATCATTTTATGTTGTAAATTATGCAGCCTTTCTAAAGTATTAATAAAACGTTGGCCTGTAAAGACTGACCTTGACCTTCAGCCTCCACGTTCTGCTCAAAACCCTCGTCAAAAGTGACTCATTTTCAATGTTCATATCATATATCCAGTTTCACTCATAAATACATCACATTCATTTACGAATGAACTGTCTCTTTAAGTTACACAATAGGTTTCATGCTTCACCTTCTTGTGAAGTTCCCTTGAGAAACAGAGGTGGAAAGAAAAGCTCTGACCACTGAGGTGATCTGTTGGTTAAGGTGCATGGGTTTGTTTTGGATTAGTTATTCAGCAATGACTAACCAGTGGACTGGTGTGTGTGTGCGCATGTGTGTATGTGTGTGTGTGTGTGTGTGTGTGTGTGTGTGTGTGCGCATTTTTGTGACAAATGAGGACATAAATTTGTATAATGACAAAGGTATAACATAGGTATTAAAAGGAGAAGGTGACTTTTCAGGACATTACCCCATGTCCCCACTTTTCAAAACGCTTATAAATCACACAGAATGGAGTGTATTGAAAATCTGAAATAGCA
>NW_015506707.1:79406-82376 GCF_001515645.1 Sinocyclocheilus grahami
TCACAAAAACAACCCTGAGTGTGTGTATGTGTGTGTGTGTGTGTGTGAGTGTGTGTGTGTGTGTGTGCATGTGTGTGTGGGTATTTGTGTGTGTGTACATGTGTGTGTGTGTGTGTGTGTGTGTGTGTGTGTTATAATGTGCAGCTCATCCACTGGAAAACAGCCTTACAGGGACATTAAACAGGCTGAATAATTACTCAGTTAATTGTAAATCTTTTTTCCGTTACAACTTCAAATTATTTTTTTCTCATCAACAAACTGGAACACAAGATGCTGATGCAACATATTATAGAAATGGCACACTCCTGCAAATAAAAGAGGAATAAAACTGATCCATCATGTTTCGAGAGGGAAAAAGAGAAATATGAACACTAGCTTCACTGAGCAGCGACACACTTTAGCTCTTTATGAACATCCAAAGTTATAGTTGATGAATCTGAAGCTCAAGCAGAGAAGATTTCTCTTGTATAGAAATACTTTCTTAAAATGACAACAGGAGCATATGAATTGTTCACTGTTTCCATCTCAAAACTGCACTGCTGTTTGAAATTATAGCTACTTATAGTTATTATAATTTTAAAAAAGAAAGAAAATTGTTACTTGAAATAAAATTAACATTAAATGAAATAAAGCATTTGAAATTTTAGTTTGACTTGATGTACTGAAATAACTAAAACTAAAACTGAAACAAAAAATTATAAAAATAGACATATTTACAAAAATTTACCAAAATAAAAATGACAAATTTAACAAAAACTCAAAAAGGAAAATTAAAAAATATTTTTTTCAAAATAAAATCTTTTTCAAAATATCAATAATAAAAGTATCTTAATGACACTAAAACAACACTGACACATGCCTGAAAGATACCAAACGCAATCACAAGACACCAAATATATTTTATTTATACATTTTATTTTATTTATAGGCCTAGACTTATTTTATTTCAGCTAGTTGCCGTTTAACCAAAACTAAAACTGAAATAAAAATTAAAAACTACAGAGACATATTTACAAAAACAAAACTAATAAACAAAAACAAAAACAAATAAAATTAACAAAAACTCGCAACAAAACTTTAAGTAAAATGTATATAAAAACAAAAAATATAAAAAATGAAAACTAATTTAAAATATTAATAAAGTCTATAATATAATCTCAATGACACTAAAATAACATTGACACATTCCTGACATGAATCACAAACTTCCCAGAACTAAAAGCATAAAAAATTGTAACTTGAAATAAAATTATATATATATACACTAATAAAATGCAAAATCTCACTACAAAATTAGTAAAATTTTAACTAAAGTAAAAATAAAAGAAAAACATATAGATGAAAACTAATTCAAAATATGAACAAAATCTCAGTGACACAAGAAAAAATGCCTTCCAAAAATGCAGCAGGCCTGAAAGCAAATGAATGATTAATTACCGGCATTCATCAGCGAGACGCCGCCAGAGTGACAGAATCCACCTGTACCTATTCCTCTCTGAAATGAAATTAGACAAATCAAATTGTACATTTACATATAAATCAGCGGCCGGCTGTCGCGGGTCTGTCTTGCCTGTTGCTTTCTTTCAGAGAGATTGTGATGTTGGCAGCACCGCAACATTTCCAGTTTGTTATAAATAGTCTCCATAAATCTGGGGTGATCAGAACTGGCAGTGTGTGTGTGTGTGTGTGAGAGAGAGAGAGTGTGTGTGTGTGTGAGTGAGTGAGTGAGTGAGTGAGTGTGTGTGTGTGTGTGTGTATATATGTGTGTGAGTGTATGAGTGAGTGTGTTTGTGAGAGAGAGAGTGTGTGTGAGTGTGTGTGTGTGTGTTTGAGTGTATGAGTGAGTGTTTGTGTGTGTGTGTGTGTGTGTGTGTGTGTGTGTGTGTGTGCAGGACCAGAAGGAACACCTATTATACTAATCCCCGTACTAATTATTATCGAAACAATTAGCAATTTCATTTTCTAACTATAATCTAACATATCATTTTATATATTTATGACCTGGACATGTTCCTGACAGGTCTCAGATTCTTCCATAATTCATTTCTATACTTTTAAGGAATCGTCATAACTCATTTTGTCTGTCATATTGTTCAACAAACGTTGAGCTTCTTTTGATTGCACTAATCATCAACATCATCATCATCTTCAAATTCAGTTTTAAATCATTGTACATCAAAAGTCAAACGCAAAGCTTTACAAAAGATATGGATTTGCTCTGGTCTCAGACATTACTTGTGAATGAAATGCATTTATAATGGAAAAGAAGTTTCCAAACTTGTGGTTTTCAGTGGTTTTTATACTTTATGGTTCCTGCATCTAACAGTGGGTTTAATGTTCTGAAGGACACCGTTTCTGTTCCACACATGCATTAACGGTCTGTACAAAACCTCCTCCATCTGAAGGCCAGCGAGTGTTAATGAAACAGACTCGTGTGTCACTGCGAGTCTTGATGCAGATCCAGACGCCGAATACCTGCAACCTTGAGCACAGACCTCAGCTGAAGCCGCCAAACAGCATTAAACAGCATTTCAGAAACACACACAGACTCGCTGGAATGCAGATGAAATATTGATACGTAAAAATCCTGCATCTCTCCCCGAGTGTCTCCTCCTGATTAATTATTTCTAGCAGCATCAAGGTCTGTTCCTGTTCCTGAGCGCATTTCACTGACCGCTGTTGATGTGTTTGGGATCATAGAAGATCTTTAACATTTTTCATGGAGCTGGAGAAATGTCTATTAAAAAGGAAGAAAAAAAAGTCTTATGTACACAACATGTATACAAACTGTCCTTGGCGAGTCAAATAAAATTAATTAAAATAAAACATTTAATAAAAAATTAATTTCATTAACTCAAATCAAAATGTAAAAAAAATACTGATAAAATTTGTATTCATTTCTATTTATTAATGAAGGAATATAACTGATTATTATATTGAAATTTCTACAATTATATACAAATTATTTTG
>NW_015506707.1:82386-90380 GCF_001515645.1 Sinocyclocheilus grahami
GTGTGTGTGTGTGTGTGTGTGTGTGTGTGTGTGTGTGCAGGAGGGGATTTCTGAATTACAATCCGCTGGTCTGCTGCCAGACTCATCAGTCAGTACAGCCACAGAGCATCTCCTGCCATCAGCCGGCGGGAAGATCCTCGTCTTTAAGAGACTCGTTTGACTCCGGCGTGAGCGGGAATCCTAATATAAGCGGATGAAATATTCATATGCAAAACTCCAGATAACTGGCCTCTGTCTTCAGTTCGTAAACATCTTAACGCATTTAATAAAATGAATTCAAAGCCCAGGCCGTAGCACACTTATGTCCCCTCTCGCTCTTTTCTTGACCAAACTGAATTTTAAACGACAAAATGAATCACTCTGCATAAGTGATCAATGATTTGTAGCTGTGATATTTGCTCTGGTACAGAGGAGCGACAAAATCAATGTTTGAAACAAATCAATTTGCATTTGCAAATGTTACAGATGTCCAGGTCAAGGTCACCAGCAGGTTAAAGGTCACCAGCGGTTTTTAGTTCATAATCCTGATCTGAACAGCTTCACATTCATTTTAAGACTCATTTGTGCGTTATTATTTCTGCCGAGCCGTTTGCAGACAAACAGCTTTAATAACATGAAGCAATATTAAATTAATTTGAACACATGAGACTCAATCAATCAATCACTCTCCCCATAAATAAATATTCTCCCAAGCAATTTTCAGACAAAAATTTTAGATAACATTGATACTTAAATTAAGCATTATTATTATTATTATTGTTGTTGTTAACGAAATATTTATTTCTCACACAAGTTGATTAATTAAATATGCTTAAGTAGGTACAAACAAAATACATTCATGCATTTAAAGATTAAATCTAAAAATAAAATAAAATAAAAAATAAAATACTATTTTGCACATATAAAATATATTTAGATTTGTTTTTTATTTTATTTATTTATTTTTTTTAGTTGTTTTACTGTACAAAAATCAAAGGCAGTACAGAAAAAAATTAATTTAAAATTAATTATCATAATTTTTTTTTTATGAAATCAACAAGAATATTGGTGGGAAATTGTCATGAAAATTAGACACAATAAAAAAAAATCCTAATGATTCAAAAACGGCATTAATTTAAATTAATAATTTCATTTTCTAACTATAATCTAACATATCATTTTATATATTTATGACCTGGACATGTTCCTGACAGGTCTCAGATTCTTCCATAATGCATTTCTATACTTTTAATGAATCGTCATAACTCATTTTGTCTGTCATATTGTTCAACAAACGTTGAGCTTCTTTTGATTGCACTAATCATCAACACCATTCAGATTCAGTTTTAAATCATTGTACATCAAAAGTCAAACGCAAAGCTTTACAAAAGATATGGATTTGCTCTGGTCTCAGACATTACTTGTGAATGAAATGCATTTATAATGGAAAAGAAGTTTCCAAACTTGTGGTTTTCAGTGGTTTTTATACTTTATGGTTCCTGCATCTAACAGTGGGTTTAATGTTCTGAAGGACACCGTTTCTGTTCCACACATGCATTAACGGTCTGTACAAAACCTCCTCCATCTGAAGGCCAGCGAGTGTTAATGAAACAGACTCGTGTGTCACTGCGAGTCTTGATGCAGATCCAGACGCCGAATACCTGCAACCTTGAGCACAGACCTCAGCTGAAGCCGCCAAACGGCATTAAACAGCATTTCAGAAACACACACAGACTCGCTGGAATGCAGATGAAATATTGATACGTAAAAATCCTGCATCTCTCCCCGAGTGTCTCCTCCTGATTAATTATTTCTAGCAGCATCAAGGTCTGTTCCTGTTCCTGAGCGCATTTCACTGACCGCTGCTGATGTGTTTGGGATCATAGAAGATCTTTAACATTTTTCATGGAGCTGGAGAAATGTCTATTAAAAAGGAAGAAAAAAGTCTTATGTACACAACATGTATACAAACTGTCCTTGGCGAGTCAAATAAAATTAATTAAAATAAAACATTTAATAAAAAATAAATTTCATTAATTCAGATGAAAATAAAAAAAAATACTGATAAAATTAGTATTAATTTTTATTGATTAATTAAGGAATATAATTGATTATTATATTGAAATTTCTACAATTATATACAAATTATTTTGTGGTGAAGTAAATACTACAGAAAAACAAATGCAATTTCTACTTTGGATAATTTAGTTCAGGCAAGAATAAAAAAAAAGTAAATTCCATATTAAAGCTTGTAGAAATTAAAGTTTGAACTTATAATTTTGTGACATCTGCACTTCATTTTCTACTCAAAATGACGCATTCATACTCGAACACTATCCGCGGATTGTTTACGTCATTGTGTATTGTGAACCAAGTATTGAAGGTAATAACTATAGAGTTGACATATTATTTTAAAAAGGATAACATGTTTGTAAGTGAACCACATGCTTTAATAGCATGCTTTGATTTTCTTCAGTGCTACTTTGTTCGAGTAAAGTTTACAAACCGTGACTGAGTGAAATCTACTTGAGTATCGCTGAGTAAACTTAAAATAATTACGTGGAAATTACCCATCAATCTCTAAAGGCCACGTTAAATTGATTTATGTCCTTTGCTAATTTTGCATAACTTCATTAAGTAGATTTGACTTAATTCCATACTTAAATTTTACTTAAAAAATATGTGGAAAAACTTGCAAAAGTAAAATTAAGTACATTTTGATTTCGAGTATTTTTGAGTATTTTATTGTGATTGGTCAATAAGGGCATGCTGCAGTCAAATATATGTAAAATAAATCAAATAAAATTAAATAAACACACAACAAGTTAAAAAAAACTGCCCTTGGAAATAAATAACAGTAAAATAACAATAATTAAGATTTAAAAAATGCAATAAAAAATTATTAATAAATTTAAAACAATTAATTCAAAAAATGATAAAAATTATTAATCAATTGTGTTTATTAATTAAGAAATAAAACTGATTATTACATGGAAATTTGTCATTTATATGTACATTTTGAATACTTTATTGTGACTGAATTCATAAAATAATGTAATAAAATTAAGGAATAAAACTGATTAATATTATTTGAAATTCTGGAGTTTGAAAATTAAAATATTTGGAGTATTTTATTGTGATTGGTAAGTAAGGGCATTCTGCAGTCAAGTATTTGTAAAATAAATAAATTAAATTACAAATTAAATAACGTACACACAACAAGTAGAAAAATTACCCTTGATGAGTAAAATAACATTAATTAAAATAAAAAATGTAATTTAAAATTAAATAATTTAATTAATAAATTAACATTTAAAACAATTAATTCATAAAATGGTTAAATTATTTTTTATGTTAATTAAGGAATATAACTGATTATTATTTGAAAATTTTGAATATTTTATTATGATTGGTCAATAAAGGCATCCTGCAGTCCAATATTTGTAAAATTAATAAATTAAATTATAAAAAATATATAACATGTATACACAGCAACCATACAAACTCGAGTAAAATTAAAGTAATTACAATTAAAATTTTAATTTAAAAAAGCATTTATTTAATTAATAAATTAAAATAGTACATTATTAATTCATAAACTTATTTTATTTATTTATTTATAAATTATTTTATAATTTTATTTAAAATTACTTTATTTAGTAATTAATGATTAAAACTAATAACTACATGGAAATGTTGATAAGGGCATCCTGCAGTCATATTTATATATATTTACACATGCTATGAGACCAGAATGACACTGTAGTGCTGATAGCCAACGAATCCGAGTCGGACACTTGATCCAAACCTCAGCGGCCAGATGTGTAATTAGGATTGACTTTACACCGCAGGGCCCGTCGATCCTGGAGAACCGAAGTGGACCAGGCACCTGAGAGAAAACCGTGAAGCACTCGAAACACTCGCAGCTGTCAGGAAAGAGCTGCTTGTTTCGGGTCATCCAGCTGCTCGCATTCAAACGCATGATTCCCAGCACATCTCAACCTGCTTAACACTCAGCACTAAACACTGAAACACTAAAACACAGTAACAACCGCATAGCAACACCCTGGCAACCAGCCAAAACATTGTATCATCGTGATAAAGCTTTGCACGGAAAACGTGGTGCTGCATTTTGTGGCTAATTTGCCAAAGATCTTGAAGATTAAAGAACACCAATCACAGCCTTCAAAGGCCATGATTGACAGGACAGCTATCCAATCAGAAGGCTTCACCACATTTCACTGAGAACCGAAGCACCTAGTGTATAAAGTGGAGTAAATCAGCTTAGCAAACTGAAATGTATCGAACGTATTGAATAATTACTCAAATGGACGAGACTGTGTGTTTGTGGAAGACTGCGTGACCTTGCAACGTCCATCTCGCTTTTGTGGCCTATAGAACATTAATTAAATGTACAGCGGCCCTGATGAATGGCCATTACTTAATGCTTTCAGGTAATGAAAATAATGGTGTGTTGAATATGAATGTGGGGCCTCATGGAGCGCTTAAACATTAAATACAGACCAACCTGAGCAGGCCTTCTGAGCAGGTAACACATTTAGGTTATAATAAAAACATTGTGGGAACATCATGACTACAACTGAAGTTTTCTTGTCATGATTATAATGGTTTTAATAGTTAAAAAAAAAAAAATTTTTTGGTGATATTAAGTGATATAAGAATGCTATTTAAAGTTTACAAAAATGTTTCTTACTACTTTCTACTAACGTCATTTTCACCCAAATATGATGTTATTTGAACATGTATTTTTAATGTTTTATGGAGGTTAAAATTAGTCGTGGCTGTAATGTTTTTTAAAGGTTACAAAAACGTTTCATACTACATTCTACAAACTTTATTTTTACACAAAATATAACGTCATTTGAACGTTACTTTAATGTTTTAATGTCCCCTTTTTGTGTCATTAGTACGTTTTTAAAAATTACAAAAATGTTTCTTGCAACATTCTACTAACTGTATTTTGTTATTTGAATGTTTGTTGTTTTAATATTCTGAGAACTTTAAAATGTCCATGATTCTAATGTTATTTAAAGGTTAGAAAACCATAAGGACGTTGTTCTAAGAACTTTTTTTCAGACAACATTATGAGAACGTATAGCAAATATTAATAAGGCTATAAACATTACTTTAAGAACATTTTGTCCTAACATTTTCTATAACTTCTAACAAACGTTGAGAGGACGTTCCCTGTTAGCTGGGCGATCTGTACTTCTGCATAAGTTGGGGGCGGTTGTTTATGGACGAGTCAAAAGTCTCAAAAACGTAATACTTGCAGGAACATTTAGCAGCGTTTGCTGATGAACAGCATGAGAAACCAACACAGCCATTTGTTCTGCTTATGTGTGATACACATCGTATTACCGTCACAAATAAGAAATAGCTGCAACATGAAACCCTCAGATTACAAGTCATGATTATCAGATGAAGATAATTCATAACCATCTTCTAAAAGTTCAACCACAATTTGAAAAGAGATGCATTAAATTGATCAAAAATGATGACATTTTAATAATTGACTATTATTTCAAATAAATGCTGTTCTTTTGAACTTTCTGTTCATCTGTGAATCCTGAAAAATAAAATGCATCACCGTTTCCACAAAAATATGAACTGTTTTCAACGTTGATAATAATCAGAAATGTTTCTCGAGCAGCAAATCAGCATATTATACTGATTTCTGAAGATCATGTGACACTGAAGACTGGAGTAATGATGCTGAAAATACAGCTGCGCATCACAGAAATACATTACAGTTTACAATATATTAACATAGAAAACAGCTATTATAATTTGTAATAATATTTCACCGTTTTTTCTGTCGAGGAGAAGCTGCATGTCTCTCTCACATGCTGAAGACACACGTCAGTGTGATGAGATCTGATGAACATCACCCACCTGCTGAAGGGAGTCTGAGCCGCTTTCAGAGAGGAGAATAATTCATAAAACTCAAAAAAAAGAATTGTTCCCATATTCATGCCATCCCACATTACCAGCCTGCAGATACAGAAACCCTCTGATCAGTCTATGATACACCAGCTGGAGCGAGGAAATCATCACGAAAATCACTGGTAAAACATTTAGTGTAAAAATTAAACATTTGTACAGTATGTGGCTTGCAAATGTGTTTAATCAGAAAACTAAATGCTTTAGAAAAGCCAACAATGGAGCAGTGCTGTTGTCGTAAAATAGATGTTCATTCATTGAAATAAAGCTGAAATAAAATAAAATATTATTATTAGATTAAAAAAACATAAACTTAAACTAAATAATTGGCATGTTGCAATACTTAATCAAAAAGTTGAAATGCTAAAATTACTAAAAACTAAAACTGAATCAAAATAAAGCTAAATAGAAATTTAAAAAAACTAATAAAAATTGTAAATTAAAATGAAAACTGAAAATATAAAACAAATGCTTATACAAAAAATACTAATAAATACTATATAAATATTACTAAAATAACATTGCAAAGAAAGTATTCCTCAGTTTAGAAAAACTTTAGAAAAGCCAACTACAGAGCAGTGTTGCTCTAATTAACTTAAACACATTTAGAAATAACTATTAAAACTATTACAAATCATTTTTGTTAACTGAAATAAAGCTGAAATAAAAGAAAATATAAATATTAGATGAAAAACATAAACTTAAAATAAAAAACTGGCATGTTGCAATACTTAATCAAAAAGTTTAAATGCTAAAATTACTAAAAACTAAAACTGAATCAAAATAAAGCTAAATAGAAATAAAAAAAATTAAAAAAATTGTAAATTAAAATAAAAATTAAAATATTAAATAAATGCCTATTAAAAATATAAATTATAGTATAAAAATACTATTATGAAACTATTACAAATAATTTTTGTTAACTGAAATAAAGCTGAAATAAAAGAAAATATAAATATTAGATGAAAAACGTAAACAAAACAAAAAAATAACTGAAATAAATGTTGAAGTTGAAGAGCTGAAATTACTAAAACAGACAAAAAAATAAATTAAAGCTAGAAAAAAAACATTAACACATTAACACAAAAGTTATGTTATTTGTAAAGTTATGTAGAAAAAATACATAAAATTAGCAAAACATAAACTAAAAATAAATAAATAAATAATCAAAATTGAAACAATGTGTATAATGAAAAGCGCTAAATAAATAAATCCGACTTGACTCTGAATAAAAATAACCTGCCCGCTGCCAGATTATCACGGCGTTAGTTGTCATCTGATCAGAGCCTCGCTAGGCCATAATGAATGACTGTAATTAAGTTAAGTGCGACAGCGAGCACTAATTGATCACCAGGTGCTGCCGCCGCAGATAGAGTTACAGTTTGAAGAGCCCAACCGCGAGGAAGGACACGTTTCGCCAGCATTTTTGAGACGCTCCGGCCGTAACCTTCCCCTCCTGCATTCACATCTGGATTCCCTCGATGGATGCGAACTCTTCTCAGATCACTGGCTTCACTTCGAAACGCTCCCAGTTTTTTCCTGGTTAGCGCAGAGGCAGAAAGATCAGATGTGCGCTCTCTTAAAGGGGTCATAGGATGCCCATTTTCCACAAGTTGATATGATTCTTTAGGGTCTTAATGAAAAGTCTGTAACATAGTTTGGTTAAAATGTCTCAATGGTAGTGTAAAAAAACACCTTTACCCTGTCAAAAACAGCTCTTTTCAGAGCAAGCCATTTTTGTAGCATTTTCCTTTAAATGTTAATGAGCTCTGCTGACCCCGCCCCTCTCTTCTGAGCTGCTCTCTGAGAGACTGTTTACTTTAGCCGCATTCATCGTGAAACTTGCTAATTAGCACATTATTAGGAAAGTCGATTTGCAAAGATTCATTAAAAAACCTTACACTCACTTCTTCTGTAGATGAGGCTGGATCACGAATGATTCGCGCAAACATAGACACATTTATGTAGATCGCGGGCGCATTCCCTTCAGAAACAAATGTAATCCACTGCGTCTTCAGCGGCTCAGATGTCGGGAGTAAATGACGACTGCT
>NW_015506707.1:91545-102511 GCF_001515645.1 Sinocyclocheilus grahami
ACACACACACACACACACACACACACACACACACATGGCTCTACCTGCGAGAAGATGAATGAGTGTTGTCAGTAAATGCACGCAGGGCGACTTCACACCGGGAAAATAAGGGCATTATCTCCCTCAGAAGTCCTGACGATGCAAAACCACACAGCAACCTCATTAAACACCGCGTGGAAACGAATCTCTCATTTTCGGTGTCATTTTTTCAATTGTAATGGTATCAAATAAACATCTGTATTATCTGAGCACAACATACACCTCGATGAGTAACTGTGCGTTTTCATCCCTCTATACTTCTCATATCGATGTCGACACACAAAAAACAACATTATTCTTTAGAATTGTTTATAAGAAGCCCAAACTGTTTTAGGAGAGCTCTTTGAAATAAGATTAGAACAGAGTCAAAAGTTTTCCACTATATTCAAAGTCTTCTGAAAGTCATATATTTTGTTTTGTCCCTCAAAGCCAGTTCTCAAGGAAAAGTTTCCCCCCTGCGCAGAAGCTCTCAAATCTCTTTTGCATTTCCACATTCAAAATATGCAAGACATGACATCAGCCGTCTATTCATATTCTCAACAAATATTCTGTTGGAGTTATTCTGACTGATTTTTTATTTCACATTTGGGTAAATGACTAACATTGAACTAACCCTCGGGCATGTTAATTAAACATGTCAATTAATTAGTTGGTCTATGTGTGTTGATTTGTTAATGTTAAACACATACATCATGGATATACCCAATGAGTCAAGCTTAGACTATAAAGTTATCAAGACTGCAAAAAGCATAAAAAGTCAAGTTTATTCTGTTTATTCTAAAATAAATTTTGCATTCTATAACTTATGACGATATAATCACCAATATTTCTTTGTAGTAGATAATATTTATTTATAGTAATAATATAGATAATGTTTCTATATAGTTGATAAGTAATATTAAAAAATATATATATATATATAGTTAAATAATAAATATAAATAAATAATATAGATAATGTTTCTATATAGTTGATAAGTAATATTTAAAAAAATAAATAAAAATTAAATTTACAAAAATATAAATATAAATGAATTAAAAATATAGAATTAAATATGCAATAAAAATACTATTTTAATAACATATATAATCACCAATATGTCATTATAATAAATGTTATACCAATAAATTATATTTACAAATAAATAAATATAAATAAATAAACTTTATCAAATTAAATAGTCATAAAATATTATTTTAATAACATTCAATCACTGATATTTTATTAGTAAAAGTTATAATAATAATACATAGTTACACAAAAAAATAAATATAAATACATAAAAATATCAAATGAAATACATCATAAAAATATTGTTTTTATTTAAACCTTATTGTAGAATATGATGGATTATTTTATTATTACGAATGTTGAAAAACAGTTGTGCTGCTTCATATTTTTGTGGATTTTTTTTCAGTAGTCAGTGTAACATTATAAATGCCTTTGCTTTCACTTTTGATCAATTCATTGCGTCCTGGCTGAATAAAGGCATTAATTTCATTCAAAACGGACCGCAAACTTTTGAACAGCAGTATTATAAATCCCATGACATTTACTAACATTTACCAACTGTGCCCATGAACAAAGATGGCCACAGACAGAAATGTCCCAATGTTACAGACCTCCTTTGTCTCCGACCCTGCTAAGCCCCGCCCCCTCTCCTCATCCTCTTACGTCATTGGTTACAGTGTGTTGAGTGACAGTGTGTTGGTGGCCTATTCCTCCCACACTCTCTCACACTCCCTCTCCCCGTTCTCTCACTCTAATCCTTTTCCGAGCGTATCACATTACGCTATTCTTCCCTTTAATACACGTTAATAGCACCGATATCTCCCGCCGTCTCCTCTGCCAACACAAACACTCTCAAAGCTGAACAAAGCTGCTTTACCTCAGCGGAGTGAGTGTTCAGTGCAGCGGATTCCTCCCACACGCCTCATAATGGCTCCACGTGCTTCAGACAAACACTTGAGGGGTTTGGTCCAGTTTTCTCAGGTGTGTTCTTGAGGCTCGAAGTGAGTCAGTGCGACCAGATCTCCGACAGAAAACAAGCAAACAAACTGTTTGAAGGCGAGAGGAGGTGCTTCATGCATTATTCAGCGCTGCCGGCTCTAAACTTCAGTTTTTGGGGGATTGTCTGACATCCCAGATGAATAATTAAGCTCTGACCTTTTATCCTCATTATAGGTGATGTGGGAGGGAGATTTTCCTCCCGAGAGCGGCCGAAGCCTAGACAAGCTGTCAGGAACGGCACTGGAATCAAACGCCTCGTGTTGCAGAGCCTCGGATGCGTCTACGACACCCAAACGAGAGATTCGCACACGATTACATGTGTTACGTGAGGTATCGAATTTGGGTTTGTTCAGGAAACACAATGGGCATAATTCTAGCTCTGTTCCAAATACTAGTGAGCTTCTAAACAATAAAAATAAAAAGTGGTTGGAGGGATAATATTGTCAAAAGAAGGAATTTTAGAAGGCTCACTATATATTTCCAGGGATGTTACTGAGTAAAAATTAACAAATGGTGAAAAAATTACATTTTTGATTAGTAATATGCATTGCTAAGAACTTCATTTGGACAACTTTAAAGATGATTTTCTCAATATTTAGATTTTTTTTGCACGCTCAGATTCCAGATTTTCAAATAGTTGTATCTCGACCAAATATTGTCCTAATCTAACAAACCATACATCAATGGAAAGCTATTTATTCAGCTTTCAGATTATGTATAAATCTCAATTTCGAAAAATTTACCCTTATGACTGGTCACAAATTACAACATTTCTAATTATAAAAAAAACATCTAAAATAAGATGTGCAAAAAAAAAACGAATTCATTAAATAAAATTAAAATTAAAAAATAAATTAAACAATAATGTTTTGAATCTAAAGACTTTCAAAAATATAAATAAATAAAAATATTACATTATTTAAATCTAAAACAGGATTTACAAAAATAAATGTAATAAATAAAAATCTAAAAAAATTATAATTTTAAATCCAAAATAAGATTTACAAAAAAATATATAAATATATAATTTATAAAATATGAAATTTAATCAATAAAAATAATATTACATCTTATTTTAAATTTAAAGATATTTACAAAAATATTAATATAATAATATCATATCATATAATCTTATTATAGATGATGTTGGATTATTTGATTAGAGCAATCATAATTTCAAAGAGAATAATAAACACACTTTTAGTACATTTTCTTTCCATTACAGCACAGACGTGTGTTGCTGTAGGAGCTCTAATGCTCGTTCTATAGACTCTGAAAGGCTGTTTTATCTGTTGATTCAGTTACGTTGATGTGAGTGGGAGGGTTATCCGACTCGGCGATGAGCTCATGAAGAGAGCACAGAGATTCCACGCCTGAAACACGGTCTCATTTTAAGGCAGAGTGTATTTATAGCCGTCAGAGAAATAATTAATTGTGATCAGAGTGGAGAATGTACACAAACACAACAGCTGTGCTGGATTAGAACAAACCCTGTGCTGCTCTGCTGCTTCTCCACTCATCTTTCTCCTCTCTCTCGGTCTGTGTGACGGGAGGAGGATGCTTCTTTGAAGTGTGTTTGTCGTGCTGCGCTGTGCTGCTGCTCTCCAGTGGCTCGTTCCACAGCAGAAGCCTTGTATGTGTCGCACGACACACCTGAACCTCACGTATCTCACCAAACACAACACTACTGAACCCTCAGAGAACAGCACAACTCTCTAAACTAATATAAGCTCTAGAAGCAGTTCAGTAACACCAGCGATTTGACTGCATTCTATCAGATGAGAAACTTGAACTGATTTGCATGTGCTGGATAATGACACTCTTGCCTTCTGTAGTGCTACTTTATAGCTAAATCAAGTTTGTTTCATAATTGATGAATATTGCAACATCGAGCACTGTTATTGAACTGAACTGAATCAACATTCAACTGAATTGAGCTTAATATTGACACTATTGCCTTCTGTGGAGATGATTATAACTGAATCAAATTTATTAATTAACTAATTGAATCAACTGAGTCAATACTGAACTGAATTGAGTTGAATAATGACACTGTTGTCTTCTTTAGATGCTCAATTGTTTCATAATTGACAAATTTTTCAACATCGACACTGTAATTGAACTGAACTGAATCAACATTAAACTTAATTTCAGCTGAATAACGACACTATTGTCTTCTATAGAGCTGTTTTAGAGGTGAATCCAATTTATTTCATAATTGGTTAACTTTACACAGCTAATGAACTGAATTGAATCAAATGAATCAACTCTGAAATGAATTGAGCCGAATAATGACACTGTTGTCTTCTGTAGAGATGCTTATAACTGAATCAAATTTATTTCATAATCAATTAACTTTACGGTTACTGAACTGAACTGAATCAACTGAATCGATACTGAACTGAATTGAGTTGAGTTGAATAATGGCACTGTTCACTTTTGTAGAGATGCTTATAGCTGAATCGTTTCATAATTGACAATTTGTTCAACATCGACACTGTTATTGAACTGAACTGAATCAACATTAAACTTAATTTCAGCTGAATAATGGCACTATTGTCTTCTGTAGAGCTGTTTTAGAGGTGAATCCAATTTATTTCATAATTGGTTAACTTTACACAGCTAATGAACTGAATTGAATCAAATGAATCAACTCTGAAATGAATTGAGCCGAATAATGACACTGTTGTCTTCCGTAGAGAAGACCCAGTTATTGAAATGAATTCAGTCAACTGAACTGAATTGAGCTGAATATTGACACTATTGCCTTCTGTAGAAATGCATATAGCTAAATCAAATTAATTTCATAATTGATTAATTATGCAACATCGACACTTATTGACCTGAACTGAATCAACACTGAACTAACTTTACACAGCTATTGAACTGAACTGAACCAACACTAAACAGAATAATGAGACTTTTAGAATTTGAAGTTGTCTCATATTTGAAGAAGTTTTCATCCTTGATTCTATTATATTCCTGTTTATTATCCTGTGAAGCTGCTTTGAAACTATCTGTATTGTATAAAGCACTAGAAATAAAGGTGACTTGACTAAAACCTGATGAGATTAGCTAAATTTTAAACTGTTATGCAATACTTCAAACACAAGAGTTTAAATCTATAATTCTATATTTTATATTCTGTGATGAAATGTTCCTCTATTCAAAGTCGCTTTGGATAAAAGCATCTGCTAAATGCATAAATGCAAATGCAGCAAAAACTACATACGCAAACATCACATTTTCTTCAACAAAATCATCCTGATTGCATAATCAGTCAAAATCATCCTGATTGTACAACTACGCATGAATCATTGCACTGAGAGGGTTCCTGAAAGTTTCTGAACTGCGTCAGGATTTATGATATTTGACTGCAAATAGAGACTTTCTGAACAGTAAAAAGCAGTCTAGACATGTATTCATACCAGAAACAGATTCCAGAAAATATTCTGTTATTTATTAACAGATTCATGCAGAATCTGAGCCGATACCGGAGCACAAACACTCATGAAAGTGCAAAATGATTTCATATCCCTACAGTGAACTGAACAGACAGGTCCATTCTCTTTATCTAAATGTTTAATAGCTTTTTGTTGAGCTGAAAAAGACCCATATAGAAATAAGAAGCTTTTCAGCTGAAAGCCCAGGCCTCCTTCCAGAATCACAGCTCTCTGCCGTTCTCATTCAGCTCAGTAATGCACACGGGCCAAGCACTCGTCTCTTCGGTGCAAATTCGACAGAATTTGACTATCAAACCTGATTAAAGTTGCATTCAAACGGAGGAAAGTCTTTCATCTTGATTAAACTCAAATTCAGGGCAATACACTGCACTGAAGAAAGTGAATCTGTATTGAGAATCAATACATGAATACAAGACTGATTGCTCCCATATTTAACTAAAGGAACTAAGATTATGCAATGAAGAAACACACGACCATATGAGCATATGAACAATCAATGTCAATGTAAACAACAATGCAAGCTATTGAACGGACTGTAGTTGCATCGTTTAAGTAACTTTAATGCAAGCAAATGTGCACCATTTAAAGGAATAGTTCACCCAAAAATTACAAATCTGTTCATTTACTCGCCCCTCATGCCATCCAAACCTGTATGCACTTATTTCTTCTGCTGAATACAGAAGAAAATATTTTCCAGACAGAACAGTTGCTGGCTCCCATTGACTTCAATAGTAGTTTTTGTTCATACTATGGAAGTCAATGGGACCCGGAGCGGTTTAGCTACCAACATTCTTCAAAACATCTCATTTGTGTTTCACACAAGAAAGAAAGTCATACGGGTCTGAAACGACATAAGGGTGAGTACAATGCAAAAATTATTTTCTTACTTAGTAATTTTATCTTGTTTTCCAAAACAAATATCTAAACATTCTTAAATCAGAATGCAAGCGAAATGAAGTCTTGCTTTCTGAAAAATGTTTTAAAATGGAGTTTTCGCTTAACATATATATATGTGCCAATGGGGTCAGAAATATAAACTTAATTCAAATGGAAAATAAGATATCTTTCTAACCCCATTGGCAGATTTTTTCTTCTTCTTATTTTAAGAATAAATTCACTTACTTTGGATACATTTTTCAGAAAACAAGATTTAATATCTTAAATCATCAATGCATCTTGATTTAAGAATGTTTCGATAAAAGAGATACAATATAAAAATACAGATTTTTCATTTTTGAGTGGACTGTGCCTTTAAGATTCCCATTGCACACACAGATGTAAATTTAAACACTTGTGCAAGTTCTCATGCATGTTGTCATATTTCTGTCACGTGGTTCCTCACAAACAGTCTGCATTCAGCTCTCCCGCGGAGTCTGGAGCGGATCTCTCCGCAGGTCTGTGGGAACGCAGCGGACGGCGGAGCCATCTGGAGTGTGACTGTATGTTCCTGCCTGCTGGTTTCACGCCAGCACTGAGACTCTCCGCGCTAACACACGCCACCTCACACAACCAGCGCAGCCCGTGTGCGTCAGACCCCGAGGTACAGCAGCGGCTCCAGCCCACCTCACGCTAGCAGCAGAGTGACCAAACAACCAGAGAGAACATGGACTGAGACGTTCAGATCTTTCAGATGAGACCAATGAAGCCCGCTTCTGTCACGGGATTAAAAAATGTAAAAAGGGCATCGTGACAATTTTTCTGAGAGTTTTTTCTCTCAAGTTTATATCTCGCAATTCTGACTTTAAATCTCACAATTCAGATATTTTCTCACAATTGCAAGTTTATATCTTACACTTCTGACGTTTTCCTCACAATTGCGAGTTTGCATCTTACAATTCAAAGTGTATATCTCATAATTCAAGTAGATTGTCTCACAATTCTGACTTTTGTTTTTCATGCATTCTGACTTTTTTCTCACAATTGTGAGTTCATATTTCACAATTCTGAATATATCTTGCGATTCTGACTTTTCTTCTCACAATTTTGAGTTCATATCTCACAATTCTTACTTTATATCTTGCAATTCTAAGTTTATATCCTGCAATTCTGACATTTTCTTAGAATTGCAAGTTCATATCTCACAATTCTGACTTTAAATCTCACAATTCGGATATTTTCTCACAACTGGAAGTTTATATCTCACACTTCTGACTTTTTTCTCACAATTGTGAGTTCATATCTCACAATTCTGAATATATCTTGCGATTCTGATTTTTTTTCTCACAATTTTGAGTTAATATCTCACAATTCTTACTTTATATCCTGCAATTCTGACATTTTCTAAGAATTGCAAGTTTATATCTCACACTTCTGACTTTTTTCTCCTCACAATTACAAGTTTGTATAGCACAATTCAAAATGTATATCTTGTAATTCTGAGTTTGTCTCACAATTCTGACTTTTTCCATGCATTTCTGACTTTTTTCTCACAATTGTGAGTTCATATTTCACAATTCTGACAATATCTTGCAATTCTAAGTTCATATCTCACAATTCTGACTTTTTTTCTCACAATTGTGAGTTTATATCTCGCAATTCTGACTTTAAACCTTGCAATTCTGAATTGTGACATATAAACCTCTGAGATAATAAGTTGCAATTCCCTTTTTTATCCCGTGGCGGAAACAAGCTTCCATAGAGATCTCAGCAATGTCTCAAACTATTAAATTTACCAAGATACTAAAATCTGCAATCAAAAGTTAACGATCATCACCAAATGATGATCTGAGCAGCATGCCACATTATGTTTTACATTTAACTCTCAGCTTTTGAGCTCTCTGAAAATCTACAGCCACATTTGTTGCTATTTTTATGCATCTCCAAATGCATTTTAGGAGAAACTGACACAAAAGTGGGAACTTCATTAAGTCTCCGGAGGCATTAAAGAGAAACCTCTGAGCAATGCATTTTATACACGCACTCGCTGCTGGTTTTGCTGATTTTTCTTTTATTCTGGATACATGATATATAGTCCTGACAGGAGCATTTTCAAAGTCTGAATATAAATCACAGCCTCGTCAGAGAAGGACAGATAGCGACCTGACTGACCACCGACGGAGCCTGACAGCATCATTTGTCATATTTCTCACACCGATGTCACGACTGTCACTTTTATACAGCACAAGCTCAGCTTTGCAATGTAAATCAAAGCATCCTTGAATTAATGTGACGCGTTCAGAAATGAGGAGAAAAATGACAAAAAGAATGAAGGGCATGTGTCATGGAGAAACCAGAAACTGGGATGCGTTTTATAAATCAAAAAGTGCTGTCAAGCTCTGACCTCAAAATACAAGGATTTAATCAGAGGCTGACATTTTCTAGACTATATCAAAACACTGCAATTCCAATATTTTGGAGAAAGGACCGTTTTGGGTCCCATTGACATCCATAGTATGTTTTGTTCATGCTATGGAAGTCAATGGGACCTGAAACCCTTTGGTTTCAACTTCAAAACATCTCCTTTTGTGTTCTACACAATAGATAATGTCATGCGGGTTTGAAACGACTAACTCGGACCTCAAAATACAAGAATTTTCTGTTCGACTATATATCAAAATATAGCAATTCAATCCATCTGAACTGAATTGCACAACATTAAAAAAGTAAAAACAGCACATCTGCATCAATGTCCAAAAACAGTGTGAATTATAGAGCACATATGCATGTCAAAATCCTTCTATCTTACCAATCAAACTTGCATCTGAAGCCCATTCGTGGCTCAAAACTCAAATTAATGACATAATCAGAAAAATGCACAGAGTCCTTCAGGTGCATGAGCGTAATTATTTTAGTGCAAAAGATCCTCTCAAAGTTCACAAAGGCATAAAATGAAGCTTATTACCAACTTCAGAGGCAGTGTGATGCTTTGGTTGAGTTGCTCAGACTGAACTCCATATCTTCAGAGTTGTTTTATTAGACACTGTGTGATGTGTTTCACTTTATGACTTCAAAGCTGGAACTATAAGTCACAAAGCTGTTTATAACAGCTTCTGCTTGACAAAGATGGAGGAAAACTCATTCAGCAGAATGAGATGAAATCTTATTCATTTTTTGATGATTAAATGTTAGGTATATCAGATAAGAATAAAAACACACTCTTTAAAAGTATTATTTTTTGGAGGATTCGCCCTCTGCTGCATAGGGACTGAATTGCATTTAATTGTTTCAACAGGAATCAGGTCGCCATTCATTTATGAACATTTCAGCGTCTTAAGATTTTCATTTACCTTCTTTATTTTCTTAATATATTCCCCTTTCCCAAATTGATGCTTTGGGTTCAGATGCTTGAACCGGCTGTCCGTCACTGATTGCATGAGCGTTTATGTAGCTTATGTCAAGAGTTTAGCACTCACAGCATTTCCAGACGAACCATCGCAGGGCCTGGGGCGAGAGGAACGAGAACGAGAGACAGACGCTGTAGATCTAAACAGAACTACAAACACAGGTGTCATCATTTCCTCTAGAAACACACAAATCACAAAATCTTAAATCACAGTCAGTTTTATCGTGGCAACTGTATATCATGATACGGTTCATTTTTGGCCCTATTTAAAAAACAAACTCACATAAGTAAGCAATCAAGCAAGCAAATAAATAAATAATAGTTAAATATTAAATACTATGTTCAATGCAGTTGTTTTGACAGAAGGAAACGAGATACATTTCTGGTTTAAACATTATTTGTTCTGCAAACATTCCTCTTTAAACGAAACAAAGTATAATTTAAAGTGACCCACATTTGGTTTTTGGCCACTGAAAATGTGTACAATTTAATTTACTCCTGGAGCCATACTGAAATTGCAATATGTCATGTCGAGCCTTAAAAACGAAGATGCCAAAAGGAAAGTTTGTTAAGACCCAATATCTAAAAGGACTTTAAGATATCTTCAATACGTCGAGTTACTTGAAAAGTGTTTTTTCCCACTTCATATTTTGGCTTTCATCACTAAACATGTTTATCTTTATTCAGAAAAAAACATTGACGAAATCAAAAATTTAATCCGGGCGAAGTTTCTGAAATTTGGTTGATTTGACACGGAATGACCCAGCTGCACTTACACAATTTGTTTAAAATTTTTGAAAATGGGATGTTTATTTGTTCTATATTTATTTTAATGAATTGATTGAGTGGAAGTATTTGACAAATACAGAGTTCTGGCATGAAACTCTAGATGGCGCAGTCCGATAGGTCTAGCTCAATCTGACCTGGTGACATCATGGTCACATGGCACAGCTGATTGGTTCTCTCCTGTATCGGTAGCCAATGAGCTCGCTGCTCAATATTCAAATACCTGGCTTTTGTTTGCCGTAGCAGTTGGCAGCGCACTTCAGAAACCCTCCACCTTCCCCAGCTCCACCAGTATAGATCTGCTACAGGGTGATTTATGTATGCTTTGTGGGGGGTTATTCATATGAGTTATATGTGCAGCAGCAGTATTTCTTACATGCTCACA
>NW_015506707.1:104100-110999 GCF_001515645.1 Sinocyclocheilus grahami
GTGTGTGTGTGTGTGTGTGTGAGAGAGAGAGGGAGAGAGAGTGTGTGTGTGTGTGTGTGTGTGTGTGTGTGTTCAGAGGGCATCAGAGATTCTGGATATGAAGGAGGTTTCATGTGATTCAAAGCATCCATACTCAGTAATTTGTCTCCTCGGGTTCAACAGCTCAGTCTGTCTGCCCATCCCTACCTGTCTGTCTGAGGGCACATGCAGAGTCAGTCAGTAACATTCTGCTCCAGTTCTTGTGAAGGGACTGAAGACACGCATGCATCTCATCTGACACGTGACACTCCCTGTGAATGTCTCCTCACTAGTGGACTGGCATCTACACTTGTGTTTTAACATGATTTCAGGCACTCAAGATTTAGTTTGAGACCCAAACCCTAACATTTACTGTGGTAGTCAGTCATTAAAATGACATATGTTGGTTTAAAGTCATTCACAACCTATTTTACCTCCGTAACGTGATGTTTTTCTGCTGGCAGATGCCATACTACACCATCTGAACACAAAGAGCATCTTCCTCCATGACAGCCATTCAAAAGTAGATGTGTGTTCTGTCAAAAGCAATGCAATAAATATATAGAGGAAAATAATCTAGAAAAGTATAAAATAATTACACTTTTACTGTAAAATACTAATTTAATAATACAATTAACAGCATTAAGTTTAACAGCTTTCAATGTTTTAGTAAATTTTTATTTCATATACGATGTGGTAGTATTTGTCATATTGAATGTATGTTGGTTTTAATAAAAAAATAAAAATAAAACCCCCAAATTATATTAAAAATGTTAAATAAATACATACATAAAATACAAAGAATTCTTTAATGTTTAATGAGAATGACTGAGAACATGAAACTATGCAAACGGAAAAAAAAACAATAAATAAATGAAACTCAGAGACGGGTCTGTGTTCACAATCCACTTCACTTACAGTCACAGATGAAAAGCTGAAACGGAGAGCCACATGCTGCAGACCTCACCATTCACTCCTGTAAGACATGCATAATGAAAATCAAGTCATTTAAATCAGAAAAATGCACAGAGTCCTTCAGGTGCATGAGCGTAATTATTTTAGTGCAAAAGATCCTCTCAAAGTTCACAAAGGCATAAAATGAAGCTTATTACCAACTTCAGAGGCAGTGTGATGCTTTGGTTGAGTTGCTCAGACTGAACTCCATATCTTCAGAGTTGTTTTATTAGACACTGTGTGATGTGTTTCACTTTATGACTTCAAAGCTGGAACTATAAGTCACAAAGCTGTTTAAAACAGCTTCTGCTTGACAAAGATGGAGGAAAACTCATTCAGCAGAATGAGATTAAATCTTATTCATTTTTTGATGATTAAATGTTAGGTATATCAGATAAGAATAAAAACACACTCTTTAAAAGTATTATTTTTTGGAGGATTCGCCCTCTGCTGCATAGGGACTGAATTGCATTTAATTGTTTCAACAGGAATCAGGTCGCCATTCATTTATGAACATTTCAGCGTCTTAAGATTTTCATTTACCTTCTTTATTTTCTTAATATATTCCCCTTTCCCAAATTGATGCTTTGGGTTCAGATGCTTGAACCGGCTGTCCGTCACTGATTGCATGAGCGTTTATGTAGCTTATGTCAAGAGTTTAGCACTCACAGCATTTCCAGACGAACCATCGCAGGGCCTGGGGCGAGAGGAACGAGAACGAGAGACAGACACTGTAGATCTAAACACAACTACAAACACAGGTGTCATCATTTCCTCTAGAAACACACAAATCACAAAATCTTAAATCACAGTCAGTTTTATCGTGGCAACTGTATATCATGATACGGTTCATTTTTGGCCCTATTTAAAAAACAAACTCACATAAGCAATCAAGCAAGCAAATAAATAAATAATAGTTAAATATTAAATACTATGTTCAATGCAGTTGTTTTGACAGAAGGAAACGAGATACATTTCTGGTTTAAACATTATTTGTTCTGCAAACATTCCTCTTTAAACGAAACAAAGTATAATTTAAAGTGACCCACATTTGGTTTTTGGCCACTGAAAATGTGTACAATTTAATTTACTCCTGGAGCCATACTGAAATTGCAATATGTCATGTCGAGCCTTAAAAACGAAGATGCCAAAAGGAAAGTTTGTTAAGACCCAATATCTAAAAGGACTTTAAGATATCTTCAATACGTCGAGTTACTTGAAAAGTGTTTTTTCCCACTTCGTATTTTGGCTTTCATCACTAAACATGTTTATCTTTATTCAGAAAAAAACATTGACGAAATCAAAAATTTAATCCGGGCGAAGTTTCTGAAATTTGGTTGATTTGACACAGAATGACCCAGCTGCACTTACACAATTTGTTTAAAATTTTTGAAAATGGGATGTTTATTTGTTCTATATTTATTTTAATGAATTGATTGAGTGGAAGTATTTGACAAATACAGAGTTCTGGCATGAAACTCTAGATGGCGCAGTCCGATAGGTCTAGCTCAATCTGACCTGGTGACATCATGGTCACATGGCACAGCTGATTGGTTCTCTCCTGTATCGGTAGCCAATGAGCTCGCTGCTCAATATTCAAATACCTGGCTTTTGTTTGCCGTAGCAGTTGGCAGCGCACTTCAGAAACCCTCCACCTTCCCCAGCTCCACCAGTATAGATCTGCTACAGGGTGATTTATGTATGCTTTGTGGGGGGTTATTCATATGAGTTATATGTGCAGCAGCAGTATTTCTTACATGCTCACAGCAGCATGTTGTGAATGTATTGGCAGTAGCAAGTCTTGGTACTTGCTCTGCAGCAGCATAGCAGATCGATTCCGCCAAGACCAAATACATTAACATTGTCATGTACATTACCATGCCAATCCCTCCTAGAGTTGTCATGACAGAAAAAAAAATAAATAAATACCCTTGAAATTGTAACGGAAGAGGTCTGACGCAACAGGTTAGTATATATCAAAATAGGTTTATTCGGTCACAGAGAGTACCGGGGTAGGGTTCAGTGGATGTGATGGTGAGGGAATCGTTCGAAGGATATGATGAGCGGGGTAATCCAGGTCTTTGGCTTTACCGGAGCTGGAATGCAGGCAGGAGGAGCACACACCTCAGCGATCGGTGAACTAGGAGGACCTGGAGACACTAGGAAGAACACAGGAGGTAAGTAATGCAGGAAGTAATCAAATTGAAGCAGTAGCAAAGTCATTGAGTCCTCTACGTGTATACGAGATCAGACAGTGAGGGTGTCTGAGGTGTGTGCTTTTATGCAGGCTGGTAATGAGGTGCTTGATTGGTGACAGGTGCAGGTGAGAGGGATCGTTGTGATTGGGTGGTGGCGGAGCCTGGCTGATCTGTTACAGAAATATTACATCACAATCAAAACCTGATCTTTATAAATATATTCATGGGTTGAACACACATTAACTCCACTACAAAGTCATAATGCATGTGACATTATGGTGCTTTGAGCCTTGTTCAAAAAGTCATTAAATATTAAATATAAAAAAAAGTTATTTGAAATCTGATTAAAATGTTAATTAAATGATGCCTGTTGCTGCAGTCTGATTTTTTTGTAGAAAAGGTGCATCGCATGTTTCTCCGACCAGTGACTTAACCATCTGACGTTGTAATTCCCGAATCGTAAATACGAACTTCCCAGAAGGACTGGAACGCAACATTACTCTCGAGAGTTGTGCAGAATTTGTGCTGATGTCATGAAGTTGCAGACGTTCTTGAGTTTGTGCAGTTTAGTTTGAGTAGATGGACCGGAGGTGAAGTTGAGACCAAGAACAATTTGTATAATTACAATTTTTATTTTCATGCAATAATCCCTCAAAATGGATCATGGATGAGCACTTAGCATGCTTTGCATGCTAATGTTAGCTGATTAAAGCTGAATCAAACCAGTAAATCTTCATATTTATGAGTCTGGATCAGAGTTTCACTGCACGGGAAGTAAGAGAGGTTACAGTAAATGTATTGGCGTCGTTGTTCAAACAAGTGATCTAAGTGGGCGCTTCGAGGCCTCTGGCGGATCAACACAAATCACCTTCTGTTTTTAAATGAGATGCAGGGATATAAAGCTCTGTGAACAGGCATCATTTATGCAGCGGAGCGGAGCGGCGTGTAGTTAGCGCTCTGCTGGAGTCAGAGGCCTGCTTCACTGTGTTGATCGCTCAAGTAATGATATAACAGACTTTTGGAAATGCAATATTGTTTTGGGAAAGTAGTTTATAATTGATTTGCATATATTTAGATGTGTCAACATGACACAATCCATTTAGCTTCTGTAATGTGACGTGAAGTCTGACCTTCAGAGCGAGACTTGATGTTGTCCATCAGGATCTGACTGGATCATGAACAGAGGACGCTGCATACCTGGTTTTGTGACGTCAGCCGAAAAGAAAAGCTGTTTTAGGGCAGAGCAAGTTATTATATATTTGATGAATGATTACAAGAATAACGTGCACTGATGAATCATTCACAATAAGAGCAGGAACATGTATTAAGAAAGTTAATAGAGTCAGTTGTGATCTCAAACCTGTGTTATTTTAGTTTTATTTACATACTGAATTGTCTTTTACTTTTATATTTTCAATTTTGTTTAATTTTGTTATGTGCTTTTGTCATTTTAATTAAATTTTTTATACTTCTATTTAGCTTTCATTTATATTTGTTTCAGTGTTACTCATTTTAGTGCTTCATCTTAAACTTATTTCAGTTAGTTTCTAGTTTCTAAGTTTTCAGTTTTTCATCAATATTTTTTTAAATTATTATTTCAATGTATTACAATTTCTTTGTAATTATTTGTGAAATTAATGAGCAATTTCTGAGTGAAAACTGTTTCTGCACCTATTTTTTTCCAGGGTAAATAGTTTAGTTATTTTGTTATTTTATATTGACTTTAACTCAAACCAGTGTTATTTTGCTATGTGTCATTTTTATTCATTTTTATTTAGCTTTTATAAATAAATTAGAAAATGTATACATATTTATATTTATTTCAGTTTCAGTAATTTCAGTACTTCATCTTAAACTTATTTTAATTTTTTTTGTCATTTTTGTTTAAGTTTTCATCTAGTATTTATTTTTCATTTTATTTCAGCCTAGTTTCTATTAATGGAAATCATTTTTTTTAAGTTTTAGTTAACAATAACAACACTGACTCAGACGCGTTCCTGTTCTTATTTAATTTTTACGGTGCAATATTAATATTATCGCCAAACAAACTGTGTTCTCAAACTCCATTCCTCAGCGAGTTCTCGACGCTCTGGCCTGCTTGCTTTTGAAATGTTGACCTGATAAACATTTAAAGGCTGAATTACTCAGAGGAAAAGCTCTCGAACCGCTGGAAGACACGGCCAAAAATAGCTCCGGCCAAAATAAATCTGACCGGAGGGCCACAGCATCCCAGCACTTGTCACGTAACCCGCGATCAATATTTAATGTTCATTTTCAAGCTGTCGGCTGAAATATAGAAAACTGGTCTCCTCCGAGCTGGCGGGGTGCTGACAGAGATTGGAGTTAAATCTATGGTTGTGGGATTGCTGAAGACACAACTCACCTCAGAGACAGACATGAATCCTCCCACAGCAAATCAAGTCATCTACAGCTCCAACAACAACTGACGCTTCATTACAAACAACAGTGTGCAGACAACACATCATGACATTTTATGATGAAACGTGAATATACATCAGGAACAGCTGCAGCTTGCAGTAAGATATTTTTGTCCTGTTTTGTTTGAAGCGTTATTGGTCATGCTGGGTTTAGAAATCTCTGCCCACACGGTTATTGATCAGGCACTCAGAGTGAAGACTAGCCCACTGCAGACTGCACAGTTTATCCAGCATGCTTGATTTAAAACAGTATGTGCAACTGTTTTAAAATAACAACCTAATTTCACATGATTCTTGTGCCATCTTGATTTAAATGTTTGATTATTAAATATTTTGGCTAGTTTATTATGTCATGTAATACAGGGTTTCCTTAAAAGTTGTAAAAATTTAGAAAATATTATTATTAATATTGTTAACATTTAGTATTTATATTTTAATATTATTAATATTGATTTAATATTCACAATATTTTTCAGATTATGTGTTAATAATTTATCTTGTCTTAAATAAAATAATAACACAAATGGCATTGTCAATATTTAATATTAATATTTGTAATTAATACTATTATTGAATATAATTTTTTTTCAGATTATTTATAATAATGTATTTTAATACTTAAAAAATGCATTAAAGTTTGAAAACCCCTGATGTACTACATGCACATATATTTATGTATATTCTGTACAGGTTTTCACCCAAAAAGTGCAGAAAATGTGGAAAAGTCTGTTTTCTGAGCTTTAAGACTGAATGCCCCCTGAGCAGAAATGAATAATGGACGTCTAATAAGAGTCTGTGTGACCCGCTGCGGACGCTGCTGACATGAAGATGAGCACAAGCTCTCTCTCTCTGGACGGCTGTGCTCGTCTCTTCAGAGCTTGTCGACAGCACAGGACAAATAAAAGCATGACTCTGTGACCTCTGTGCCGAGCCTAGCGTTTGCTAGAGGCCTGACGCTGCACATGCTAATGAAGCGCTTACGACACACAACACGAGGGATAGATATATATATATATAAAAGGAGGGCTATATCTGACAAACGCCCTTTGGGGACACCTGGGGACATCATAAACAGGAGGTTTTTTATTTATTTATTTATTTTCATAAAAATGAAAGGGTGCCTTTTATAGATATAATTGTTAACAAATTATATATATAATTTAAATGAAATGTATGTTTTACATTTTTTAACTCCAGTAGTGAGCTAAATCTGACAAAACATGTATTTGTTATATAAAGGTTTTGTGTGTGTGATTTTTTTTAAACCCCCCCCCCCCCCCCCCCACACCGG
>NW_015506707.1:111167-125939 GCF_001515645.1 Sinocyclocheilus grahami
TTTTTAAACCCCCCCCCCCCCCCCACACACAGAAGTGTTCATTATTATCTATAATATGTATTTATTCAGTTAATTATTTATTAATTTACTATTTATTTTTTAATAATAAAAATACATATTTTGATTAAATAATTGTATTAATGTAATAATAATTTTGCACTAATAACAGAACCTTCATGTCATTTTTCAAAACTCTAGACACATAATTCACAACCGATGATCAAAATGCACATTTGTCAAAACACTTAACACTTCCTCCAAATGCTTGGATACAATACACATGAACCAAAGATCTTTTGTTCATTGAACTAAAATCACCAGTTCAAAATGACTTCAACTTCAAAATGCAACTCACACATTACATCTGAATTGAGTGTCTATTAATTTCTTTACAGTGATCTAACTATCAATTAATACAACTGCTCAAAATGCTACATAACTGTTGCATTACTCTTGAAGCATCGTTTTTATGGAAATGATAAACAATATTAAATGTTTAGATTATGAAAGTGAAGCAACTGAGGACTGGGTATGATCAGGTATGATCAGTTTCAAGATGCCTGTTGCTAGGAGAAACTCTATATCTCTATATCATTGTTATCAGTATTTGTTTTTCCTACAGTACATTTAGAGGGTGATAGAGCTGGAAGCTGATGAAAACCATTCATATTGTTGGATGAGGCAGGCTTTACCCTGGCCATGACGTGGAGGAGAGGTTGAGAGCCCAGCGGTTGAGAGGGGCCCAGAACGATGTTCACTCAGGGGCCCGACCACCCCACACTGAATGTGAATTTGAGGGGACAACATAGCAGAATCAATGGGCTCAGAATTCCTCGCAACAGTGTGCAATCATGTTTCAGGCCCATCCACAGTTTATAACCTTATCTTATCACCTTTCCTTACTGTAACCCGACTGAAGAATTTTTCTCCATATGGAGGTGGAAGGTTTACAATAGGCCCCCTCACAAACAAGCCACTCTTCTCCAGGCCATAGATGATGCCTGCAATGTCATCACAGGAGACCAATGTCAGGCCTGTATTTGCCAAGCCAGAAGATTTTTAGCTAATAAAAACATCCATTATGATGTGGATGAGAACCAATGGCCAAATCCACAAGACAGGGTTGATAAAAACATAGACATGCAGAGAGGAACAATCCAGTTGACAGTTTATTGCATGCCTACTGGAGTTTTTCTTATCTATTTTTTTCATATTTAAAAGTTTTTGAAAAACCTGTTGTGAGTTGGTTATTTCATCAATAATGTCTGTACTTTTCTCTCTAGTCTATTACAATGTTAGGGTTAGGTTGTCTGAATGTGTAGAACCACACTGAAAGATGCATCATGTGTTTTGAACAGCTATATTTAACGACTGTACTAAAAACTACACAGTGGAACTATGATTATCTTGTGTGTGGGTGATCTAAAGTAATGTTCCTATGATATTTCATAATAAATTAGTTGTTTGAACCAATGCTTCTGCAAATGCAAGGCTTCTTTAAAGATATGAACGCAATATGCAAAGTTTTGAACATTGGACAGCCTGTGTTACAAATAATGACTGTTTTGAGCTTTGTGTCTAGAGTTTTGAAAAATGACATGAAGGTTCTGTTATTAGAGCAAAAATGATTGTAAAAAAACCTGTAATTCCATTATGTATTTCTTTATTCTAAAATTGTTGACAAATGTGTCCAAAGAAGCATATAACATTTTTTTTACATTTATGTAATTAATTTATTTGATAATCGTAAAAATATTTATTACATTCAATTCTTTATTTTTATTATACGTTTTGTATTTTTATTTAAATATTTAATGTGTGTGTGTGTGTGTGTGTGTGTGTGTGTGTGTGTGTGTGTGTGTGTGTGTGTGTCTGTGTGTCTGTCTGTCTGTCTGTCTGTGTGTGTCTGTGTGTGTGTGTGTGTGTGTGTGTGTGTGTGTGTGTGTTTTTATTTTGTAAAAATGAGTTCGGATTCCGCTGTAGTTCATCAAACTGCCGCTGCTCTTCATTTATCTTAATAATTTATCTTTATCTTACTTTACAGCACATCCACTTACAGTAACGCTGAGTCAGAGATAACTCAGCATGCTGCAATTAAACAGATGCCAGCTCAGAGTTCAGCCCGGGTCACTCAGGTGCATAACTTCAGATGAGTTTAAGCAGCTAATAAAGTCCTGCATTGAGCGAGTTCAGATCAATGCGCTCCGGATCCCTTCATGTCTGTGCTTTGCTTTGAGGCGGCTCAAAAAAGCGAGCAAGTAGGCAGAAAAATGTGAGAAAGATGTGTTTGCGAGCTGGAATAAGCATATTCATTAAAAAGTGTCTTTTGACTCGGTTATCTGTGCGCTTTCTGCGTTCAAGGCAGCGAGCTATGTGGAAAAGAAATTGAGAGCCGTAGGCTTTTTGCTTTTAACTCTACACATGTTGGTAAATTTAAAACCCGCTCGCATTTGCATTTCTAATTTCTCTCTCCGTTGAATTATTTTGATCTTTTGCTCCAATAAAACCATTTGTTCTCCCTGTTCTCGAAGCTTTCTCAATTATGCAGCAGCATCACCGCAGGCCTGTTTTCTTTCTTGGCCGTGTGAGTTTCTGTCTTGCTGGATTTGAGCTGCGCTGGATATTTCCCAGGTAGCTGGATTGGTGCAGGTTTACTTGTCTCTTAGTTGTGGCCTTTTTGTTGCTCGTCTGTGGTCTCCACGGGGTTTTATTGGAAATGACAAGGTCACAGGGCACGTGGATGGGGAATAACGAGCAATCAACATTAACAGAGTCTGTCATATCAAACACAATCTGCCCATAAACACTCGCAGGCTTTCCACAGGGATTTTAAAACATTCTTCCAAAAATGCAAAACCAGCCAGCTTCATTCTTTAAAATATTACAACATTTGATCTGAAGCGGTAAAGCTTTGTCTTTTTTCTGTTTGTTAAAGACTGATCTCGGGGCACGTGGATGGGGAATAACGAGCAATCAACATTAACAGAGTCTGTCATATCAAACCCATAAACACTCGCAGGCTTTCCACAGGGATTTTAAAACATTCTTCCAAAAATGCAAAACCAGCCAGCTTCATTCTTTAAAATATTACAACATTTGATCTGAAGCGGTAAAGCTTTGTCTTTTTTCTGTTTGTTAAAGACTGATCTGCCCTATGAGCGCAGCAAATGATTAAATGAAATCAACAATGACAGTACAATATCATACTAATATGTTATTGATTATCAGTTAAGCAATACACTTTAATTTTAATGCAAAATATTTAGATAAATACAAGTAGTTTGAGATTTTCAGTGCTTCATAAGAGTAGGCGCCAACTGATTAATGGATTTATTTATTTAATCAGGTTCAAATAACTTTTTTAATATAATTTGGATCAAGCTTGTGAAAATCTGATTTTGTGTTTAATCAAATCAAAAAATAAAATAAAATAAAATATAAAAAATAAATAAAATACAATAAAAAATACAATAAAAAGAATGTGATATATGACTTTTATTTATTTATTTACTTGTTAATCAGGTCTCAAATAACTTTTTGAAAATAATTTGGATCAAGCTTGTGAAAATCTGATTTTGTGTTTAATAAAATTAAATAAAATAAGATAAGATAAGATAAGATAAGAAAAGATAAGATAAGATAAGATAAGATAAGATAAGATAAGATAAGATAAGATAAATTAAGATAAGATAAGATAAGATAAGATAAGATAAGATAAGATAAGATAAGATAAGATAAGATAAGATAAGATAAGATAAGATAAGATAAGATAAGATAAGATAAGATAAGATAAGATAAATTAATTAAATAAATGAAATAAAAAAATAAAATAAAATAAATGTTATGGCAAAAAAGCAATGCAATGCCTTTTTGAACAAGGCCCAAAGCACCATAATTTCACATGTAACAAACAGAAGAATTTGGATTAAATCAGAATTGCATGACAGCAAGCACTGAACATCTCTTGCTTATTTGTTCATAGATCTATGCTGCCTTCAAAAACCCAGCAGATGCAGACAGAATGTAATGCAGAAATTGCATTCATCCGTGACTTTGCATCTTACATCCGCATACAGCCAGAGATGGCAGGATTTTTCAGGATTCGGACACATCCGGTGCGCAAATGCTCCTGGAGGAATTAATAGAGGGAGAAAAACGTGTCCTGAAACATAAAACACCTGATAAGTTAACGCTTTAAAACCCTTTCAAATGAAATGAAACTGCTGATCTGTCCAACATGTTACTGTATGAGTCACAGTTAATAATGTGAAACCCTGACTGTCACACGGCTTTTATTCAATATTACAGCGCTTTCTGCATTTCAGGATGTCAACATGAGCTCAAAATCGACTTATTTATCGGCCTTATTGCAGCATTTCTGGTTTCATGAAGGTAAAAAGACAAAATGAGTTATATTAGCAAATGTTTGAAACAAACCACAACAGTATTAATTTATTATAATTGAGACACTATTAAATTTTTATTAATATGCTTAAGGTTTTTATTTGTTTATTCTGTTTTCATTTTAGTTTTAGTATTCTGTCGAGTTTTGTCTTTTTTTAATATTGTTAATTTTTATTTCAGTTTTATATTTAGATATTTTTAGTACATTAAGTTAAACTAAATGAAAATGAGAAATGTTGCTTTAAAAATTAAATAGGCCTACTTTATTTTTTATTTATTGATTTAATTTATTTCAGTTAAAAATTTATTTTATTATATGCAACACATTTTGTATGGTTTTAGTATTAGTTAGTTTTACTTTCAACAGATCTATATTCCTTTTTAATTCATATAAACAATACTGAACTAGAATATGTATGTAAATATCTATGTAAATAACTTTTTCGATATCTTCTGATGCACAAAAGTGATTTTAAAATTATCAAAATGAAGTGAGATTATAAATAAAATAAAAACAAATCTATGCCAATTCAAAGTGGGAAAAGTTTTCATACCCCACTGACAGATATTTGTTCTTGTTTTAAGCATGAACTTAATTTAGTTGCACTTTCAAAGAATTTTTAGATGTTTGTATTGGAAAGCAAAACAATTCTTAGGAAGATTTTCACAACTTTCTGCTGTGATTTCAGACCTTTTTAAGGCCAGAATTTGTGAAAGACGAATTAAGATTAAGTTCTTTTCAAGTCCTGCAGAAACCCTGTATTATGAAAAATTACAGATTGTAGACTGCAGAAATACTTTACAAAATCCAATCAATTCTTTCTTCTTCTCATTGAATCTCCCTTGTTTTATGCCTGGATATTCATCACATTACAGATGTAAAATAAGTAAATGTCGTTTCATGAATTTCAAGACACTGGAAAGAAACTTTAGCGTATCATGCCAGTTTTCTCTGTATCTCACACAGATGCTGGTGAAGTCAGGCTTCAGCAGACACATCTACAGCTGTGTTCATGGATCCTCAAGACAGAAGCACAGCTGTGTGCTGTGATCCGAATTGTCGAGAGAAGAAAACCAGCCAAGGTTGCTCTAGTGTTTCTCCAGCAGTTTCCTTGTAAAGATGTCTGTCGAACAACAACAAAATTGGTGTAGAAACTATTTTCACTCAGATATTGCTACTAAATTTCACAATTAATTAGAAATGACAAGTTAAATTGTCACTGAATTAAATGTGTAATTTTGAAATAGAAAATAAAACAGTATTTTCTTCTAAAATGTACTCTGATAATATTTGTTTTATTAACAACTTAGTGCACTAAAACTAAAATTTGGAGAAGAAAAAAAATTAACTTAGAAATTGCTAGTAAATTTCACTAAGAAATGAAAAGTAACACATTGAATTAAATGTGAAAATTTAAAGTAGAAAAACTGAAATAGTATTTTCTTCTAAAACGCACTTTTAAAATGAAATTTTTAAGTTATTTACAACTTCGAAAATGCTTTTTCTACAGTGCACAGTAAAAGTTGTAAATAAAAGGAACATTATTGGAGTATGCTTTACAAGAAAACATTATTTCTACTTCAAAATTCCATGTTTAATTGCTGTTTCTTTGTAGTTAATTGTAATATTTTCTAGCAATTTCTGAAAATTTTCAGATTGTGTATTATTTTAGGTTAGATAAATGTGACAGTCTGCCTTTGGAGATCCTCATTTGAAAGATATTTAAAAAAAAATATTAATAATATTTTTGGTTTAGAGTTAATCCAACACAATCTCAGGCATTTTGTCACTATTTTATGTTCTGGCAAATCGTTGACTAATTCCTACAAATTTGGACAAGTCTGTATTCTATAAATCTTTTCATAATTTTCATCTTTTCATATTTTCATACAATTCACATCGTACAAATTCATACAAATCTTCCACCTCGTAAACTAGTTATTTTTCTTGTGAAATTGGGTTGGTCAGTCTCATCAGATCTAAATATGAAGTTTGGTGAAAGTCTGGAGTTGTAAAGAAAACAGAGATTAATGAAAAATGCTTTACAAAAAAAAAAAAAAAAATACTATTTCAGTCTTTCTATTTCAAAATGTAACTTTAATTCAATGTGTTACTGCCCAGTTCTTTGAAATTGTGAAATGTAGCCATTTCTGAATGAAAATTTCTACACCAGTTTTTTTTTCAGTGCAAATGCTGCAGGGACACAAACGTGTCTCCTTTAATAATATAAGAAGAAAAAATGTTTTTTTATAAAGTACACAAAGTTAGTCAAAGGTAAACCTTTATACGAAATGCAGGTTTGTGGGTTTAATTAGATGTTATATTATATTATTATAAATAATTATATATTATGAATTTTCACATCATATGGGCCTATGATTTTTTTATTATTATTATTTTATGCATAATGAAGTAAAAAAAACACATTAGTTTTAGCCTGTACATGACATGAACAAAACAGAATTAAATCGGTAACTGCAATTATTTGTATGAACAAAATTTGTGACAGACCCAACTAATAAATTATTTTAAAAAAGTTGTATTTCTTAATAATATTTAATTGACTCAACATGACAAAACAAAGATTTTTTAAATTTATAATACATTTATTATTTTAATAATTATGGTTTATTTTTAATAATTTTAAATAGTTTATTTGTTTCTATAATTTTTTTTATATATTTATTTCTATCATGTTTTAATTTTTTTTAATCATTTTAAATGTTTTGTTATTTATTTATTTAGTCTTTTTTTTTATTAATATGCATTGAATATTATTACTCATTGTTAGATAATGTATTAACTAATTTTAACTAAGTCCAAGGTTGTTACAGTTAACTAAAACTGAAACTAAAATTAAAATAATTTTAAAAAAGCATACTTGAAATAAAATAAAATTTATAAACGTTTTATTTCAGCGAGTTGCCAAGGCAACATTTCTCATTTTAATTTACTTACTATAACTATAACTAAAAACATAAAAAAATAGCAAATAAATAAAAACAACTAAAAATAACTAATAAAATTACAAAACACAACAAAATTATAAAAAATTTAACTACAATGAAAATGGAAAATAAAACTAAAATAAAAATTCAAAATATGAATAAAAACTATAATGTATTTCGATGAGACTAAAATAAAATACCTTATTGTAAAGTGTTACCAATCGTTTTACTTCAAACTTGAAACTTCAGTCTGACTTTTAAGAGCCCTAAAAATGGTCAGCATCATAAAAAGCTATCAAATAATGAAATAGCACCTGATTTTTATGACTTGTGAGTGTCTGCTATTGGAGAACGATGCATTTACAGCTGCTGGGAAAGGGCTGCATGCATCGTGCATCAACACGTAACGTCTCGGTGACTTGCTCTTTTGTTTCTAAATGATTGTAGAGTATTCGTAAGTGGTGCTATTGTTTATGTAATGCTAAATGATAATTAGTGTTGGCAAGAGGCGTGTGAGTTCAGACCTTTTATTCCAGCGCTATGCTTGGGTGTCTGATAGAGCCCCCTAATTTAGTGCATTTACATAAGTTGATTGAACATAATGAGCAGCGTGTTTCTCATTCATTAGCTACAAAAATGTGCACATCCAGTGTTGTTTGGCAGAGACTGCGTGCTGGTATCTCATGCAGCGAGTCTTGCGATTTAGTGTTGTGATGTTTACTACTTGAGGCCTTCCTGCTTTCATCATAATTTAACTGTAAATAATTCATAACCATTAATTTGCACTGCTCCGTTACGCAATCCGTACTGAACGCACACGAACTCTGTAATGCACTCAAGACAATAAAACGACTCGAGCACAAAGGACTCGTCCTGCGTGGATTAGGTAGTGCGCTTATCTGATCGCATTCAGCCTCGGCACAGAAGATTGACTAAGAATGGCCTCCTTATTATTCATGAGTGTGAATTTGAATTAAATTGGCTGCTACCTACAAGATGTTGAACTGGAATGACAAGATACTTTTACTGAAATGCAATTCAGAGAAATTCAGCACGGCCACACTACAGAGAACTCGCATTAGTTCTACACAAGTGCAACAAAAGTTTTGCAACAAATTTCAGACTTTTGATTGCATTCATTCATTCATGCATGCATGCATTCATTCATTCATTCATTCATTCATGCATGCATGCATGCATGCATTCATTCATTCATTCATTCATTCATTCATTCATGCATTCATTCATACATTCATGCATGCATTCATTCATTCATTCATTCATTCATGCATGCATGCATGCATGCATTCATTCATGCATGCATGCATTCATTCATTCATTCATTCATTCATGCATGCATGCATGCATGCATTCATTCATGCATGCATGCATTCATTCATTCATTCATTCATTCATGCATGCATGCATGCATGCATTCATTCATGCATGCATGCATTCATTCATTCATTCATTCATTCATGCATGCATGCATGCATGCATTCATTCATGCATGCATGCATTCATTCATTCATTCATTCATTCATGCATGCATGCATTCATTCATTAATTCATTCATGCATTAATTCATACATTCATGCATGCATTCATTCATGCATTCATTCATTCATACATCCATTTTAAATAATTTATCATATTTTATAAATATTATATTTTTTTAAATGTATAACAGATTTATTTTTAATAAATTTTTACATTAGTATTATTATTATGTTTTTTATCATTCTAAATATTTATTTGTTTTATCATTTTTTAAATATATTTATTTGATCATTTTTTTTATTATTTTTTTTAAATAATTTTAAGTGATTTGTTTCTTATTTAATCTTTTTTGTTTTTTTTGGTAAAAATGAATATACATTGAATTATTTACTTATTATTATCTGGAAAATGTTGTTATTAATTTCTGGAAATGTGATGTGTGTGATAACATGTTCATACCAACAAATTAAATGTGTTACTCAAACATCCACTCTTATGGCACTTACAAGACTTTTCTTTGATTTTCATTTTGTTCTACTCAACTTTTATTGACTTACAATTCTGAATCTTGTTGTCTTGTTAGTTACTTCAGCGAGGTTCTCTTCAGACTGCCGCTCAATCATGACAATCGTTGACCTGAAAGAGAAAACTGACAGTAGAAGACCTTTGCAATTTGTGCATTGTGTGCGATGCGCTGCATTATGAATTGCATTCAGGCAAAATTTTGTAGCACAGCAATGCATAAAATCAAGCTTGCATAGTTCATTCTCACATACTTGTATGGTGTGTTTCAGACCTAAATCCACAAAAAGCAAAAAGCATCGGTGTCATTATTAACCATCTGTATACCGAATACTCTCATTTCAGGAATACAGTCCATAGAAACCCGGTTACACACAGTGTTGCTGCATGGAAATGAGATGCTACTGAGATCTGTATAGTTGGATGGGAGCGCAGTTTGCTCTGCATTGTGTTCAGAAGAGGCTCTTGAACCTCTCACTGAGTTAAATGTGTTGTGGCTTCCAGGATCTCAGTGATGGCTGGTTGTTTCATCTGTGTGTTGCTCTGCAGGAGTGGTTTTTCCACTGGACCTTCGGTGTGACGGAGGCCAACTGCTGCGGCGCCATCCACGTCGACTCCAAGAAATCCGTCCTGTTTGTTCCCAAGCTGCCGGAGAGCTACGCCACATGGATGAGCTGTTTTTACTGATTTCACTGATTACCAAAGAAAAATATTTGGGGGAAAAAAGTAGTGGTTGACCCATATACTGTAGTAAATATTTATATTTAAATATATATATTTTCAGAATTGAATTATTATTTTAATATTTTAATATTTTAAATATTTGTATTGTATAAATATAAATATTAAACATGTACATACAAATATTTAATATACTGTAAATATATATATTGAAAATATAATATATGAATATATATTATAAAAACATCTACTTTTATATTTTAAATATTTATATTTATAATATTGTTAGATTATTATAATCATATTATAATTATTAGTTTATATTTGTAATATTTATATTTAAATAAGTATATGTAATATACAAATAAATACAAATACAAATATTAAACATTACAAAATTATATTTTTATACATTAAATGTTTTTATTTATAATATAAATATAAATATTTTAAATATGTAATATATAAGGATTTTTAAAAAAATATGTATTTATATTTTAATAAATATATTATTATTAGATCATTATAATTCTAATAAAATAATTATAATAATTATACTTCATATTTATATTAATTAATTTACAAATGTTTACATATGTACACACATATACCCACAATTTTTTAATTGACAGTTTGCTGTATATTTATCTACTACTACTGATAATAAAATTATTATTAAATGTTGTTACTAAATCATTATAAATTATTCCTTAATTTTTTAAAAGAATAATCACACATTTTCTTCCATGTTTTAATTTTAATTGTAAACTACTGTTGTGCAGCATTTTGTGTGCCAAACAAAAAGTGTTTGTTTAATTTTCATCTGATTAAGAGATCAGTTAAATTAATGTTTTATGCCTTCATTTGATTACCAGAAAATTTTAAATACACTAGACAGAATTTCTGGGGAAAAAATAATCTTAAGGCCTTATTATTGTAAACAAAATAAAATAAAAAAGTTGTTTTTATTAATTCAATTCATTCCAGGTCTATTTGATTATTAAAATTCAATTAAACCATTCAAACGGACACCAGAAAAATTTAAACGTAAAAACAGAATTTGGTAAAAAATAAAACAGAATTTACAAAAAAATAAAATTTCATAGGGCCCTAAAAATATATAAAAAATTTTAATTTAATAAATTGCATAAGTTTCATGATTTCAATTAATTAGACATAATTTAACCATTAAAATGGAGTCCAGAAAAAAAAACAGAATTTTGGAAAAAATAAAGCTGATTTTGTAGGGCCCTAATTATTAATTAATTACGCATGAGATTGATTATATCGGTTAATGCCGTTACATTTATTAACACAGCTTAACACATTTACATAATTAGTGTTGTGAAGTCAAGCATCGTTATTTCTGGCGCTCAAACTTCAGATTAAACATAGTCTTCTATGCTTTGTGCTGCAGAAACGAATGATTCCTCAATTCACGCTGATCTCAGCGAGTGTTTTTTCAGTGGCCTTCATTCCAGAAGTATTCATCACATTCGTTTTCTCCAACCAGCTCAGCGATGAATCATTATACTAATTACTAATGAGGGATTCAATCAACTACTCTGCGAATGACTTACAGAAATCAAATCAGTCGGGACAATAAAACCAACTATTGCTAAGTCATTGATTAATAAGCTTATTGCAACATATTCAAAATTAGACACATGTATAAGTTGTTTGATTTTTGTTTGTTGAGATTTCTGATGTATTTGACTTTGATATGATAGTATTGTTAGCATAAATGATTACTAAATCTCAGTCTAATCCTTATACAAAAGTTTAGGGACAGGAAGATTTTTTTTAGTTTTTATGCAAAGTCTCTTTTGCTCTCCAAAAATATGGGAAAAATTGTGAAATATTATTATGATTTGAAACAGCAGTTTTCTGTGTGAATATCAGTTAAACTGTAATGTATTTCTGTGATGCGCAGCTGTATTTTCAGCATCATTACTCCAGTCTTCAGTGTCACATGATCTTCAGAAATCAGTATAATATGCTGATCTGCTGCTCGAGACACATTTCTGATTATCATCAATGTTGAAAACAGTCGTGCTGCACAATATTTCTGTGGAAACCGTGATGCATTTTATTTTTCAGGAATCTTTGTTGAATAGAAAGTTCAAAAGAACAGCATTTATTTGAAATAGAAATCTTTTGTCACATTATAAATGTCTTTACTTTTGATCAATTTAATGCATCCTTGATTAATAAAAGATGAATAAAAAATAAAAAATCTTACTGTCCCCAAACATTTGAATGCTAATGGATATAAATCTGTCTGTGGGGAATATGAATGGGTTATTAGCATAATTCATTTGTTGTGCTCTATAACCTAAATATCACTACTTTCTGTCAAAACTGAGTGTGTTTGCAAACTTTATAGCCGTGTTTCTATATCAGTAAAGCTCTCAAAGTTATTAATGTGCAATTTGAAAATGAGGTTGGAGTGTGTTTGCATGAATACTTCACTTCCAAGAAGCAAAAACACTTTGACGTGTACTTGATAATCCGAGGACTGCAGAGAAGTCCAGTCTTTGTCTATCAGTTTTCATCAGAGTGAGCGTTAAAAACGAGGAGAGAAGAAATCTTGTGATCACAAACAAGAAGGATCTGAATGAATCCGTGGGAAGTTCTCACTGAAGCTCGGTCTGTCTCGACAGGATCTATCCTCGAGAACACTTCAAGGAGAAATACGCCGTCGATGAGGTGCGTTACAGCACTGACGTGAGCACGCTTTCTCTGTAAAACTCTGCTTTTATTAGTATGCAGCTAAATGTGTCTTGTGCTTGTTTATTAGGTTTGTCTTGTATAATGCAGATGAGTGTTTATATCGTGATTAATGACATTTCTTTAGTGACCTTGAGCTGCTTTATAACTGGGCCAGTTTTGTTTTTGGTGGCTTTATTTCATTAAAAGTCTATTTGTTTTATTTATTTATTTTTTTCAGATGGAATGTATATATAATTTTATTATTTATATTCTATGATTATTATTTATATTTGAAAAATAATACTGTATTATATTTATAAATAAATATTTTCAGTAAAAAAATCTGTAAAATAATAAATATAAAATATACATATTTCAGTAAAATATAAATAATAAAATAACAATTTTCACTAAAGGCATGAATGAATAGATGTACTGTATTTTTCTGCCTTTTTGTCTCTCATGTATTTTTGTAGTTTTTCCTACTTTAAGATGAAAACCTGCTCTCTTTATAATTTTTTTAAATAATTGTATTATTTATATTAATTATAAATAATTGTTTTCAGTAAAATAATACTGTATTATATTTATAAATAAATATTTTCAGTAAAAAAAATAAATTTCAGTGAAATATAAAAAAAATTAAATAACAATTTTCCCTAAAGGCATTAATGAATAGCTGGAATTTTGTACTGTTTGATTTCTGTAGGTTTTTTTCCTGCAATTTTTTTTTATATCTTTTTGTAGTGTTCTGTTGAGATTTTGTATAATATGTTGCAGTATATTCTCTGAAATTGTGTTCTTTGTTTGCTTTTGGTCATGCAATTTCTGTCTAACTTTTAACTGAGCTCGTCGCAGAGCATTGTGGGATTGCCTGATCTGTGAAGCACTGCCTTAGAATTTGGTCAAAATTCGGCATTTAATAAGAAAGTCCAGGAGGACTAAACTTCTGTGTGGGAAGATCGCTTGTTACTGAAGCAGAGCTCTTGACGAAATAGAAAACATCTATGAGGGCGTTTTAAAACACGGCGAATTATTCATAATGCAAGCATGACTGCGTTCCACATGTGGAGGACTGAGCCATGGCTACAATTAGACTTAAACTGCTGCATCTTAACATACGCCATGAGTCTGATATCGCTGGAGGAAAATAATCACCTTCCCAGAGTCTGCAGGGATCTACAGTGCTATACGCTCTCATCTCATTTATTCTGATGAGCTTCTTGTTGCCTTTAGGATTTTAAAATGTGAATTTCCTATAATAGTTTTAATTAAAATGCAAAATCAAGCACACTGGCCTACAGCACACTGTTCCCGCGCTCTCTTAGACATAAACACTGCTGAAATATATATCGACCAGACTGAATAAAACGCCAATATTTGTCCATTTTAACATTTATTTCATTGGCCGGTAACCCAATGAAGTATAGAAAGCACACTTTTTTTGTTATCCTAATTGTGTACTTTCAGGATGGAAAACCTGCTGTCTAAATATTGCAGTCGTACATCTGTGAAAGACCCAATAAATCAGCACCAAAACGATCAAAAGTACCAAAATGACTGGGGGAAAAATAAAAAGATATATATATATACACACACACAGACAGACAGACAGACAGACAGACGCACGCACGCACACACACACACACACACACACACGCGCACGCACACACACACACACAGGTTTGTTTTTGTGAAAAGTGGGGACTCTCCATAGGCGTAATGGTTTTTATACTGTACAGACCGTATATTCTATTGCCCTACACCAACCCTACCCCTAAACCTACCCCTTACAGGAGACTTTGTGCTATTTCAGATTTTCAATACACTCCATTCTGTGTGATTTATAAGCGTTTTGAAAAGTGGGGACATGGGGTAATGTCCTGAAAAATCACCTTCTCCTTGTAATACCTATGTTATACCTTTGTCATTATACACATTTATGTATAATTATGTGTATCCTCATTTGTCACAAAAACGCGTACACACACACGCACACACACA
>NW_015506707.1:125968-133444 GCF_001515645.1 Sinocyclocheilus grahami
AATGTAAAGCATAAAATGATGCACATGAAAAGGACAGGTAGAGACTTTGTGCTTAGTTTAGTCTAAATATTTTGAATTGCGTTGATTGTGCCAGAATATCTCAAACTGTAGTTGATGCTGTAATTGCAGCTGATTCAAAAGCTTTTTAAAAAGATAATTTAGTAATAATAGTCTGTATATTTTGTTCCTGTTCGGGTGTGCGTGCTGATGTAGACGAGTCAGACGGACGGTGCATCACGTCTCTTTGTTTTTTAGCGTCTCGTGTCATGAATGCTGCGTTTGGGAGTCAAGTGTGACTTCAGATGCAAACAAAGTGTTTTTTTGTGTTTTCTGTGCTTCGTTTTCATGCTACTGCACAAATGCATCACAGTTCCTCCTCAGCTCTTTTCTTCTCTTTGAGCATTAATGACCTTCTCTTGAGGTTCCTCTCAGCGCTGCTTAAACAGATCATTTGAGAAGGCAAACAAAGCTGCTGGGAGCAGAAAAAAGAGGGAGATATCTGTAATCTTAGAAAACAAATGAAATCTCCCAGGCAGATACACTAAACGCATAAACAGCTGCGTTTAATCCCGAGAGCTAACAGACCCTGGGCCGGGACTGAGACACGCTGAGGGACTTTGACATTCAGGAGCGTCCTCGTCTCAGCGGCTAGATAATATATGCACAAGAATGACTTTGAGAGTCTCAGACTGTGGACATGTCTTTGCATTTGTTGAATTTATGCAAATCAAACCACAAGATGCTGTGGTGTTTGTTACTGCTGTGGAAATGAACTTGAAATGGTGCACCTGAAACAAAGTTCAGTTTATTCAGTCATTCAGATGCTGTTTTCCGTTTTGATTTTTGCATGTTTTTGTTTGTTATTATCGTTAACTAAAACGAAAAATTAATTCTAAAGAATTAATTCATTACTTAAAAATAAAACCAATTCATTACTTGAAATTAAATAAACATTAACTTAAAAATGCCAAAGGCAGCTGCCAAGGCAACATTTCTCATTTTCATTTAGTTGAAATTGAAGTATTAAAATCAATAAAACTAAATAAATAAAACCATAAAACATTTGCATTACTTGAAATAAACATTAACTGATAAAAAAAAAATATATATATATATATATATTTTATTTCAGCTATTTTTTTTCAGCTATAATTATTTAAGTTGACGCACTAAAATAACTGAAACTAAATTAAATAAAAAATAAAAAATAAAATCATAAAAATATTTTCTTAAACTGACATTAAATGAACAATAACTGCAAAAATAAAATACACTTATTTCAACTAGTTGCAAAGGCAACATTTCTCATTTTCATTTAGTTTAAGTTGAAGTTCTAAAATAACTAAAACTAAATTAAATAAAAAAGAAAAAATAAAATCATAAAAATATTTTCTTAAACTGACATTAAATGAACAATAACTGCAAAAATAAAATACACTTATTTCAACTAGTTGCAAAGGCAACATTTCTCATTTTCATTTAGTTTAAGTTGAAGTTCTAAAATAACTAAAACTAAATTAAATAAACACAAAACCATAAAAACATTTTCTTAAACTGAAATAAAATAAACAATAACTGTAAAAATAAAATAAACTTATTTCAACTAGTTGCAAAGGCAACATTTCTCATTTTCATTTAGTTTAAGTTGAAGTATTAAAATAAATAAAACTAAATAAATAAATATATAAAACATTTTCATTACTTGAAATAAAATAAACATTAACTGAAATAAAATACAAAAAACAAACATATTTTATTTCAGCTAGCTGCTAAGATAAAAGTATCACAGTTCCTCCTCAGCTCTTTTCTTCTCTTTGAGCATTAATGACCTTCTCTTGAGGTTCCTCTCAGCGCTGCTTAAACAGATCATTTGAGAAGGCAAACAAAGCTGCTGGGAGCAGAAAAAAGAGGGAGATATCTGTAATCTTAGAAAACAAATGAAATCTCCCAGGCAGATACACTAAACGCATAAACAGCTGCGTTTAATCCCGAGAGCTAACAGACCCTGGGCCGGGACTGAGACACGCTGAGGGACTTTGACATTCAGGAGCGTCCTCGTCTCAGCGGCTAGATAATATATGCACAAGAATGACTTTGAGAGTCTCAGACTGTGGACATGTCTTTGCATTTGTTGAATTTATGCAAATCAAACCAAAAGATGCTGTGGTGTTTGTTACTGCTGTGGAAATGAACTTGAAATGGTGCACCTGAAACAAAGTTCAGTTTATTCAGTCATTCAGATGCTGTTTTCCGTTTTGATTTTTGCATGTTTTTGTTTGTTATTATCGTTAACTAAAACGAAAAATTAATTCTAAAGAATTAATTCATTACTTAAAAATAAAACCAATTCATTACTTGAAATTAAATAAACATTAACTTAAAAATGCCAAAGGCAGCTGCCAAGGCAACATTTCTCATTTTCATTTAGTTGAAATTGAAGTATTAAAATCAATAAAACTAAATAAATAAAACCATAAAACATTTGCATTACTTGAAATAAACATTAACTGAAAAAAAAAAAATATATATATATATATATATTTTATTTCAGCTATTTTTTTTCAGCTATAATTATTTAAGTTGATGCACTAAAATAACTGAAACTAAATTAAATAAAAAAGAAAAAATAAAATCATAAAAATATTTTCTTAAACTGACATTAAATGAACAATAACTGCAAAAATAAAATACACTTATTTCAACTAGTTGCAAAGGCAACATTTCTCATTTTCATTTAGTTTAAGTTGAAGTTCTAAAATAACTAAAACTAAATTAAATAAACATAAAACCATAAAAATGATCATTACTTGAAATAAAATAAAATAGCAATGAACTGATATAAAATAAAATATACGAAAACAAACTTATTTTATTTCAGCTGGTTGCAACATTTCTAATTTTTATTTAATTTAAGTTGACGCACTAAAATAACTGAAACTAAATTAAATAAAAACAAAACCATAAAAACATTTTCTTAAACTGAAATAAAATAAACAATAACTGTAAAAATAAAATAAACTTATTTCAACTAGTTGCAAAGGCAACATTTCTCATTTTCATTTAGTTTAAGTTGAAGTATTAAAATAAATAAAACTAAATAAATAAATATATAAAACATTTTCATTACTTGAAATAAAATAAACATTAACTGAAATAAAATACAAAAACAAACATATTTTATTTCAGCTAGTTGCTAAGATAAAAGTTTAGTTTGTTGAAGTTCTAAAATAACTAAAACTAAATAAAATAAACGTAAAACCATAAAAATATCATTACTTGAAATGAAATAAAATAGACATGAACTGAAAAAATATATATATATATGTTTTATTTCAGATGGTTGCAACATTTCTAATTTTTATTTAATTTAAGTTGACACACTTCATTTAATTTAGTTTCAGTTATTTTAAGTGTGTCAACTTAAATTAAATAAAAATAGAAATAAAACCATAAAAACATTATCTTTAATTGAAATAAAATAAACAATAACTGTAAAAAATAAAATAAACTTAGTTCAACGAGTTGCAAAGGCAATATTTCTAATTTTCATTCCAAAATAAGTTCTAAAAAAACTCAAACTAAATGAACTAAAACTAAAACTAAAAACATTACTTGAAATAAAATCAACATTAACTGAAATAAATAAAACATATTACAATAAACACAAATAACAAAACAATAAAATAAAATATTAACATTTATTTGTTTCAGCTAGTTGGCAAGGAAACAATTCTAATTTTCATTTCACAAGTATTAATATAACTCAAAATAACTAAAATCTAAAACGTAATAAAAACTACTATAGCCTGAAAAAACTAACTATAACAAAAACACACAAATTAAAATGAAAACCAAAAAATTTTAATTTGGAATATTAGCAAACTAGTATTTTAGAATACTAAGATTGTAAAGTAACACTGCTTTGTTTGAAGAGGAAATGTGTCAATCTTTGCCATTCCTTTTGCTGACGCGGTGTTTCTGATTTAATGAGGATATTTTGCAGATATTTCATTCAGCTAAACAATGATTTTTCATCGGTGAGCTCTTGGAGTCTGTGACGGTCTGAGTCTGGTTTCTGCGGGTTTGTTCTGGTCTGATCCCGTCTCACTCACAGCTGCTCGACTCCTAATATTCAGTCAAGCTCGTTTAATGACGCTCAGATGTGTTTCTATTCAGCGCAGCATGCCAGAACGTCAAATGAAGACACTATTGATTTTGTTTTCATTGATTTCTAGACATTTTGAGCCCATTAATCTTGATCACTGATTTCTGCACTCATAAAATTAGATTAATTAAGGGTGTTTGACACGCCTGCCAGACTCAATTAAGTTAGATTTTTTGTTCAAATGTTTTAAGAGTCGGTCATTTATCTTGCATGGCATATTTTTCTCCTCTCCATCTGTCTTGAGCTTTCAGCAATAGTTTTGGTCTTGTTGTGTTTTGTTTATTTATTCATTCTTAAAGGTAGTACTGCTATGTTGTCATGGACAACTGTCAGATATAACCGACCAATCAGAATCAAGCATTCCAGAGAGCTGTGCAATAATCATTTGTAAAATTTACAGAAATTTAAGTGCAAAATATTTAGCCGTGTTTTTATTTCATGCAAAAAAAATAAAAATAATAATAATTAATTGATAATAGCCCAACGAATATATACAGTGCCAATTATCATGTAATTAATTGCTTCAAACAACTGAAACACTGGTGAAAATCCAAATGGTGCTCATTCACCATCAGTGAATTTTAATGAAGAGCCTGAAATATTTCAGCACTTACAGAGGAACCAATGTCAGCCTGCCTTTGATAATCATTTAGCAACAGAATGTAATTATAATCTATTCATACAATGAGAGCTTTATTTGCTTTGTTTCTGGGCATCACATTACAGCGTGGATTTTTCCAATATGTGTTAATTATGCAAAGAAACAGACTAAGAGCCGCCTGCAGCCAGAAATCAACGACTACTTAAAGCCGAACGCATTTTAATCTGTGGCACGTCTTGAATGCCGGGCTGATCCTCCTCAGCCTCGGTTGTTTGCCTGCAGTCTCTGAGATCCTTGCAGGCTTTGGGCCCTGTTCCCTCCAAGAGACTTCCTGTGTCTCATTTCCTCCTGAAGCGAGAGTGGCTTTGGCAAACACAAATACAGTTAATCAGATGATGAGGATTTAAAATAAATAAAACTAAATAAATAAATATATAAAACATTTTCATTACTTGAAATAAAATAAACATTAACTGAAATAAAATACAAAAAACAAACATATTTTATTTCAGCTAGTTGCTAAGATAAAAGTTTAGTTTGTTGAAGTTCTAAAATAACTAAAACTAAATGAAATAAACGTAAAACCATAAAAATATCATTACTTGAAATGAAATAAAATAGACATGAACTGAAAAAAATATATATATATGTTTTATTTCAGATGGTTGCAACATTTCTAATTTTTATTTAATTTAAGTTGACACACTTCATTTAATTTAGTTTCAGTTATTTTAAGTGTGTCAACTTAAATTAAATAAAAATAGAAATAAAACCATAAAAACATTATCTTTAATTGAAATAAAATAAACAATAACTGTAAAAAATAAAATAAACTTAGTTCAACGAGTTGCAAAGGCAATATTTCTAATTTTCATTCCAAAATAAGTTCTAAAAAAACTCAAACTAAATGAACTAAAACTAAAACTAAAACCATTACTTGAAATAAAATCAACATTAACTGAAATAAATAAAACATATTACAATAAACACAAATAACAAAACAATAAAATAAAATATTAACATTTATTTGTTTCAGCTAGTTGGCAAGGAAACAATTCTAATTTTCATTTCACAAGTATTAATATAACTCAAAATAACTAAAATCTAAAACGTAATAAAAACTACTATAGCCTGAAAAAACTAACTATAACAAAAACACACAAATTAAAATGAAAACCAAAAAATTTTAATTTGGAATATTAGCAAACTAGTATTTTAGAATACTAAGATTGTAAAGTAACACTGCTTTGTTTGAAGAGGAAATGTGTCAATCTTTGCCATTCCTTTTGCTGACGCGGTGTTTCTGATTTAATGAGGATATTTTGCAGATATTTCATTCAGCTAAACAATGATTTTTCATCGGTGAGCTCTTGGAGTCTGTGACGGTCTGAGTCTGGTTTCTGCGGGTTTGTTCTGGTCTGATCCCGTCTCACTCACAGCTGCTCGACTCCTAATATTCAGTCAAGCTCGTTTAATGACGCTCAGATGTGTTTCTATTCAGCGCAGCATGCCAGAACGTCAAATGAAGACACTATTGATTTTGTTTTCATTGATTTCTAGACATTTTGAGCCCATTAATCTTGATCACTGATTTCTGCACTCATAAAATTAGATTAATTAAGGGTGTTTGACACGCCTGCCAGACTCAATTAAGTTAGATTTTTTGTTCAAATGTTTTAAGAGTCGGTCATTTATCTTGCATGGCATATTTTTCTCCTCTCCATCTGTCTTGAGCTTTCAGCAATAGTTTTGGTCTTGTTGTGTTTTGTTTATTTATTCATTCTGATGAATGTAATATTTCAGTCCTTTGCCATCTGTTCAATATTTATTGAGTTTGATTAGGAATATTATCACAATTGTTTTGATCTAGGATTTTTTTTTTGTGATATTCATTAAACAAGATAAGGTACATTTTATGTATTATTATTTTAATCCTATTATTTTATTTAAAAAAAAATCATAATTATTTTTAACTATTTAGGAGCAGTGTTTTATAACTAAATTAATAAACAAGAGAAAGTACATTTCATTTATTTTAATTCTGTTATTTCTTAAAAATCAAAATTCTTTTGATCTATTTAAACACAAGGATTTTATTTATTATTATTTTAATTATATTATTTCATGAAAAAAAATCACAATTTTTTTGTCGGTTCAGAAGCAGGGTTTTATAACGATATTAATTAAACAAGAGAAATTACATTTATTTTCTGTTATTTTATAAAAATCACAATTCTTTCGATCTATTTAAGAGCAAGATTTTATAGTAATATTAATTAAAAAAGAGAAGGTACATTTTTGTTATTTTAATTTTATTATTTAATATGATCACAATTCTTTATATATATATATATATATAATAAAGTAAGTATTATAATAATATTAATAATGTTTAATAATAATAATTATTATAGTTATAATAATAAATAACATCACTTAATTATATATTTATTCATTCATTCATACATTTTGGGCAGAATAGTGACCTGGGCTTGTTTTCATAAGACTCTCTCTGTTGTGAGAGGTGAAATGGAGAGGTTCAGATGCGAGTGACAGTGTGGTTTTAGTTCTGTACTGTTCTTTCGGATAACGGGACGTTGAGCAGGTTTAATGTCTCTCTCTCTGTTTGTGTGTGTGTGTGGTGTTTGTGAATGTCTCTCTGTGAGTGAGTGTGTGTGTGCGTGTGTGTGTGCGTGTGTGTGTGTGTGTG
>NW_015506707.1:133779-136625 GCF_001515645.1 Sinocyclocheilus grahami
GTAGGGCAATAGAATATACGGTCTGTACAGTATAAAAACCATTATGCCTATGGAGAGTCCCCACTTTTCACAAAACAAACCTGTGTGTGTGTGAATGTCTCTCTGCGATTGTGTGTGTGAGAGAGAGAGAGAGAGAGAGAGAGAGAGAGAGAATTCCTGGTGTAAGTGATCCGTGTGTTAAGTGTTCAGTGCTATGGAGCTGCTGATAAGAATCAGGTGGCAGATCGTAACCATGGGTTACTGCAGTGTGTGTGTGTGTGTGTGTGTGAGTGTGTGCAGTGATATGTTTAGATGTGTTGTTAGAAAGTTGGCACATTCACACTGAGTCATAGGAGGTGATGTCAAGTTGCTTCAGTAATGCAGGCAGCAGCATTAAGACATAAACGAAGACGCTCGATCAGGAATAGATGGTGGAGGTGAAGAAAAATACACTAACGAGTGACAAAGTGCTGATTTCTCTGACGTCAGTCCTGCTGGGTTTAGGCTAAGTTTAGGACTGTAACTTTATCAGAGAAGTTTGTTCTTCATTCAACTTTCTGGCCAGTATGTTTGAAGTCAGTACGAAATTTATTAGAAATGTATTCAGTAAGGCTGCATTGAATTGATGAAAAGTGGCAGTAAAGACATGTATTATGTTACAGAAGATTTCTGTTTCGAACTTTCCTGAAAAATGAGCAGCACGATCAGAAATAATCAGAAATGTTTCTTGAGCAACAAATCAGCATATTAGAATGATTTCTGAAGATCATGTGGCACTGAAGACTGGAGTAATGATGCTGAAAATACAGCTTTGATTGACAGGAATAAATTACATTTGAACAGATATTCATATAGAAAACAGCTGTTTTAAATTGTAATAATTTCACATTTTTACTGTATTTTTGATCAAATAAATGCAGCCGTGGTGAGCAAATCTTACCGATCTCAAACTTTTGAACAGTAGTATATGTGTGTCTGTGAACAGTTTTTAAGTGACTGAGAACAGCCCTGTACTCTCAGAAAAAAAGGTACAAAAACTGTCACTGGGGCGGTACCTTTTCAAAAGGCACACCTTTGTACCTAAAGAGTCCATATTGTAAGTGTACCTTTTGAAAAAGTACCGCCCCAGTCACAGCTTTTGTACCTTTTTTTCTGAGAGTGTGGTAAAGTCTCTTTTTAATGCGTAGCATATTGATGTATAAAATTGTATATCTTCATATGCATATTTTTATGATGATTATCATTACCCCTCTCTCTGTTTGTCTGCGGTCGTTTGCTGAAGACTGACATGGAGCTGGAAGTTCTGCGCTACACCAACCGCATTTCCAGTGAAGCCCACAAAGAGGTAAAATGAGCTTTTAGCCAGATTTTCCCCCCTAAGTTTTCTAATTTGAAAACTGCTGCCCTAAAGACTTTAGTTGAAAGTAGTAAAATCTGATAATTACTCTGAAACACCAGAAATGCATTCCTCAAAAGCTTCACAAGCCTCCTACGATCTCCTTTAGGCTTGATGATGCTTTTGGGAAATGCCTCCCAGGGTGTTTCTCGCCTCTCCTGAGACACAGACAGCTCAGTTTGGCACACAAGCTCTACGTTTGGCACAGTTTTTGTGTGTGAATGACATAGGGAGGATGTTACAGGAGACAAGCCCATCGAATCTCTCTTAAAAACTCTATTTGGTTGGAATTTTTGCCTCTGTTCCTCTGTTAGAAAGCATTTTAAGTCAGATCTGTACTGTATACTCTTGATGTAAAGCTACTGAAATCTTCGTACTTCGAACTTCATTTGATCAGTATCTAGGCCAGCATTGCATTTATCCTTCACAGATACAAGACAGTACCAGAATGCTAAACAGTTGATATTTATATATGTGTGGTGGTCAAGTTACTTTTAAAAGCAATGCGTTACAATATTGCATTAATCCCTAAAACAGTAACCAATTGCATGACTTTTTAAGGAAAGTAAGGTGTGTTACTTTTGTGTTACTTTTTTCTCATCTGGGCTGGTCTTGCTTGTTAGTTTTTAAATATAAAAAGTTCTATTTTTGGCAAATGTTAAAGCCCTTTCACACCAAAAGAGAAATGAATAAGAAAAAAAAAGGGAACACAAAGTAACTGGCGTGCGTTACCTCGAGAAAGTAACTCATTAGTAAAGTAATGCATTACTTTACTAGTTATTTGACAAAAAGTAATCTGATTACATAACTCACGTTACTTGTAGTGTTACCCCCAAAACTGGTGGTAGTAAACAAACGTTTATTACAAGAGATGATTGTGTGCATTTTCTAATCTTGATGGCAGTAATTCATGAAATGATGACCATTATACCTAATAACGCCTTTGGGTTTGAATTTTGTATTGTATTGTATTTTAATTTTGTATTGGATGCTAAGCAATACAAACAAAAAGCAATGCAATCTGTGTGCACAATTCGCTCTTCATAATTGCTTTATAATATAGTCTAAAGTGAAGATCTTTGTCTTCAGTCACGTACAGTAACATGCTCATATTATACCGCTAACAGATGAACGCAGACTCTAGATACATGTGCTGTTAGTCAGTATTTATTAAAGGGAATTTGATGTTTGAAATGTTTAACAATGCACTGCAGGCGAGCAGGTGGCATCAAGAAAACTCTGGGAGACTCTAAATAATTTAATAATCCAGATTGAAGGTGATGGTTTGTGGTAGAATAGGTTGCTGATATCCATTAATGGATTAAATGCCTTTTTAAGAGTGTTGGATATTAATGGCCAGTCTGTGGTTTGTACATGAATTAATGCTGTGCGTTTAAGCTAAGATCATATTTATCATAGTAACTGCTGACTTTAACGGTGATCGTTGCATCAGAAGAGCTGCTGAACATCA
>NW_015506707.1:137127-153907 GCF_001515645.1 Sinocyclocheilus grahami
TCTATTCATTTGCTGCTTGTTTTCTTTAAAAAAAAAAACTAACACAAAAAACTAACACTTGCTTTCTAATCTTTTTGTATTCTGTCTGATTTCTTTTCATTTATTATACAATTAACAAAAGCAAAACAGACCTATAACACTAGCTTGCGCTATTCTTTTTCTATTCTATCTGTTTTCTATTTATTTATTATATGATTTAAAAAAAACCCTTGCTACATGTACTGTGTTAAGCTAACTGAGACTTGTTATAGCACTTGTGTATCATTGCTCTTTTGTTGATTTTGATTGCTTCCATCGTTCTCATTTGTAAGTCGCTTTGGATAAAAGCATCTGCTAAATGACTAAATATAAATGTTGTTTTTTGAGCTTGACAGTCACTAAAAGCTGAATTAAATTTCTGGAATGACTTAAGCATTAATAAATAATGAACCATTTAATTTGTGGGTGAAATATTCCTTTAAAACTGTAGAAAATACAAAGATTTCCATTTGATTTCGTTCTGCTGTGGTCAGGATTCTTCCACATGTGCAGACGGAATTGAAGAAGCTCAATGAGCGTTTATCCTGGCGTTATTGAATGGAAATAGCCTCAGCACCTTATCAAATCTAGAGTGACCTTGGCAGACCGGGTCGATCTTCAGATGAAGGTCTGAAGGACATGTTTTGAGGCTCTTTTGATCCCTCGTTTCCAGCAATAAAGGCCTCGGCACATATTAACGCTCATAGGTCTTTATAAGTGCCAGTCTCAGCCAGAGCTGATGTAGACAAACGTCTCGCAGCCTCAACCGCTCGTCTTCTGTTATTGCTGGATATTTGGTTTAAGAGGAACATGAGTCACGGCCACAATGGAAACAAATAGTTTTTTTTTAATGAGGAACGAGGGATTTTGAGGAGTTCACTGTACGGTCACTTGAAACCATAGAGCGGGAAGAGTTCAGAATTGGGCTGAGAATCCAAATCCAAATGAGTTCATATTCAGAATCACTTCCATTTTTAATGACATTCGGTTTTGTTAATGGATTTGAAACGTCTCTATGTTTGTGCTGATGTGAAAGGAGAGTGTTTCCAAATATCTTTATTCCTCAGAAATACAGAAAGATCCATTAATAGAAACCAGAATTAATAAAATTATCATTGAGTGAAATCAGAATCTTCAAAACTGAGCGGCGTTCTGACTTCACTTAGTCATTTTATTTTTATGCATGGTTCTGTTTTGTCTGCATTAACATATCTTGTTAATTAACATTTTAGAGGTTGTCAGAGAAATTTATTTGCTCTTTCTTAGTTCCATGCATGGCCTAAAACGCTTGCCGGCCCGATTTAACACGGTGGGATGTTTGGGTGAAGATGTTGTGACTAACAGAACAGATTCTGGGTGATTTTTCTCCTCTTTCTCTCTCCAGAGCTCTGGCTGAATGAGTATTTCACTCTAAAATGCACATTACACCTCCATAATCATATTTGCTGGGTGAAATCCAATACTTGTTTCTTACTAATTTTGGGTTGCTGTTTCCAAAAATAGTGCCTTTTTGCCTGAGCTTGTCACACTTTCTTACTAAATATGATGCATTTCGTAGCATTTTTGCCTTTACAACCATTTGTAATGTGAAGTAGTCTTGTATTTTTCTTAATCAACAGACAAACTGCAGTAAAGACATCTGAGCCAGACTACAGATATTTTTGTTGTAATTTTTGTTTTTACATGTATTACTTTATTTTATACCTTTATGCCTGATTTCGAAGTTAATGATGAAGTTAAATTACATATTTTGAATACTTATTTTTGTCATTAAACTAACTTTTGACATTTGACTGCTTGTGTATATATATATATATTAGAGATGCACTAATGTATCGGCCAATAATCGGTAATCAGCATTGGCTGATAAAAGCAATTATTTGCACTATTTGCCTTTAGCCGATTGTTTAAAAACAGACGATGATCAGGTCTGATTATATCCTAAACTAAACTAAACTAAACTAAACTAAACTATTGGTATCTGTATCGGTAGATATTATTCTGAATAATCGGTTATCGGTATCGGATGAGAAATTTAGTATCGGTGCATCTTTAATATATATAAAATATATATTATATAATACATTTTTTAAATCTTATTTTGTGGAAAACAAAACTAGTTTTTGAACTCATCAAATCATAAAATTATAATATTATATATAATATAAGGCCTTTTTGCAAGTCAGCAGAATACATTTTTTTTCAAGATGCTGGATTTTTTTTAAGTACTTTAGAAGATTTTTACAATTATTTTCATCCCAGTGGGCATTATAATAGGCTTCAGTTTCTTTACACAAAATGTTATATTCAAGATTTTATTTGTCCTGTACACAGTTATATAGAGAATATATAACCAGCAGTGCAATGTAAATCAGGTCATCTCCAAAGACTGTGCAGTTATTTGTAAAGTATATACCAAAAAAATAAACAGAGATGATAAGATAGTAACAAAGAAAGAAGTCTGGGAAGTACAGGACAGTATATAATTGACTTAAACACAAATTATCGATCTTTATTTGTTGGTGTGAAATGTGACCTGGACGTGTTCTTGACTGCTTTCGTGAGATTCATCTGAATGCGCCGTGGTCTGTCAGTGATGCTTACAGCAGCAGGTTTTGCTAGTTTGAAATGTAAATGACTGTAAATGCTGATTTTGTCTTTGCGGTGAGGAGAGCTGAGACGAAGGTCATTTTCAGTCAAGCAGCGATTAAGAGCTCAGCTTCAGTCCAGGACTTTTACTGTTTTATTGAGACTGACAGGAGCGGACGACAGTTATTTGACCTTTGAACGTCCAGCTATGAATAATGGACTATGTGTACATGTAAATGTGGTTTTAAGCATTTATATGCCACTAGCCATGCCAGAGTCAACAGATTTAATGCACTGTAAGTCGCTCTGGATACATGCATAATGCCACATGCATAAATGTAAAGTCTTGTGCATCAGTGTAAAGATGCATGAAATAATTCAGTTTTATATATATTCAAATGACATTTGTTGTCTCAATCAATCATGCATTTGTTTATTTTATCCCAAACAGTATCGTTAAACCTATTTAGACAGGACTAGTTTAGTAGAATGATCATATGGTAAATGTATGTTTTGCAAACATACTTTGTCAGTGCTTCTCTTGCATATTACTGAAAATTATCTGCTAACTTGGGTTTTCTAGAGAAATCTAGAAACTTTCTCATACTTTATGCACAATTTTCAGATTCAACACGGAAATTAAAGTTAGTGTTTTGCTCTTTTCTTTGCTGCCAAAGAAACTCATTGCTGAAAGCAGCATCAAATTATCCAGTGAAACACTAATAAAATAATTTGTTTCATTTGTTGCAAATAGCAGATGCTTTTATCCGAAGCAGCTTGCATTGCATGCAGGTTATATATTTTATTGGTTTATGCCTCATAATCGAACCATAGTATTGGAGTATCATGTCTTCTATTCGAGCTTCAAGAACGTATTACATTAGATTCTGTAACTGTAACTCACTTAGAGTCATTTAGAAAACAAATCCCATCCGAATAGTGCTGACAGCATTGATTTTGTTTTAATAGATGTTTTTTGTAGCCTAGAACAGTTTAGTTGTATTTCTACTTGCAGCTCTGAATTAGTTTATGTATTTCATCGGGTTTCTTGTCACTTGTAGAGACTCTGATCGTGTGTCCTGCTTTTTTGTTATTTTTGCATGCCTTAAACCCTCCTGTTTTTTGCATCAGACAGAAGACAGCTTAGAACACACTGGACCCTTTTATATAATTAATGAGTCCAATTATATTCAGAACAGGAAGAACATAGAGGGACAAATGAGGAGTTACTGTGACCATGTCTATTCGCTTCGCCCGTCTCTTCTTCCTCTCACGGGACGTAATTAAAATCCAGCGCTCGTTCCCGATCCTGCCAAACTCCCAGCGCTGCGGAGACGCGTCACGTTCACCTGCGCCAGGTGACCTTTCTCAGGAGACCGTGACCGTCTAATACGGCACAAAACAAGTCAAGTGCTCATCTGTTGCTCTTTATTGCTCGCTCTTGTTCTAAGAATGGTACAGTAAAAATTATATTATTTCGAAATATTATTACAATTTAAAATTGCAAAAAAACCCAGGAGATAACTAAAATTTTTCAGGGTTTGGGGTTTGTAAGATTTTTTTTTTATGTTTTTGAAAGAAGTCTCTTCTGCTCACCAAGGCTGCATTTATTTGATTTAAAAAAATGCAGTAAAAATCTGAAATATTATTACAATTTAAAATAGCTGTTTTCTATGTGAATATCTGTTAAAATGTAATTTATTTCTATGATCAAAGCTGAATTTTCAGCATTATTACTCCAGTCTTCAGTGTCACATGATCTTCAGAAATCATTCTAATATGCTGATTTTCTGCTCAAGAAACATTTCAGATTTTATGTATATATATATATAAAAATTATTATTATTATTCTGTAATAAATATTCAAAAACTTTTTTTGTACATTTTTGTGAGAACCATGATACGATACATTTTTAAGGCTTTGATGATTACAAAGTTCAAATTCATACTTTCATGCTCTTTTGTCTTATTATTAACCATGTTTATTTGAAGTAGATATCTTTTGTAACGTTATAAATGCCTTTACTGTCGGTTTTGATCAATTTAGTGCTTCTTGCTGAATAAAAGTATTAATTTCTTTGTAGAGCGAAATTGAAAGGATGCAGTATTTTACAATAATCTCTGCAGAACAAAACACTGCAACTAAATTTACGTGAACGTCCACAAAACGTTTCATTATTGTTGAAACGGTGACTTTTTGGGGGGGGGGGATTCCTTGACAAATAGAAAGTAAAAAGAAAATATTTTTTCTGTCACTTTTGATCATAATGCCTCCTTTCCTGAATAAATGTATTCAATTCTTTAAAAAAAGAATGTCTTACTGACACTAAACTTTTGAATGGTAGTATATACTAGCACTGTTTAACTCCTACAAGCATCATTTTACCTCTGTCACCCAACATACTAACATTATCTGCAACAACCTGATCTCCGCAATCTCCCGGGGATCCTTCAGCGCTGCTGTACGGTGTGACTCACGATTCTCGATTGAAATAAAAGCTTCCTAACCTGCAATCATCAAACAGCCCTCGACACTCGCTCTCCCTCATTTCTCTCCGCTGCGCCGCAAATGACTGTTATCTCATCAAATGGATGAGTCTTTCTGTAATTTGAAGGCAATTGCTGGTCATTTTCGGTGTCTGCGGCTCTCGTTGCCTGCCGGCGAGAGTTCATTGAGATTATTAGACTTTATCTGGAGAGAGAAGGGAAGCCCTCGGCTGCTGTCTGAGGTGGATGACTAATTGAATATTTTGTAAAGCGCTCTTATCTGGTTACTGTGTGTGATTCCTTGTAGGTGATGAAACGTGTGAAGCCGGGCATGAAAGAGTATGAGATGGAGAGGTAAGTATTGATCCGTTAATTGATTTAGTTGATTGATTGAGCTGCTGGTGTCTCTGGTGTCCTGATTAAATCCTCTCACCTAAAGTGAAGCCTAATGAAGAAAATCACACTCTTTCCCCATGAACTCGCTCTGAATCAGTCAGTGTTTCCATTCATCTGAGAGCCCAGCAAAGTACTTTACTGTATAACCCACAGACTTAGTTTTCTGGTTTTGACGAGATGTTTTAACATATGAAAGCATCCAGTTGTTTTTGTCAGTCTGGTGTTTACAAACTAATTTGAGTGTGCGTGCATAACCTCTAACTGTTATATAATGAATATCTTGTAGTTTCAGAGTATCTATTGTTCTCTGTTTAATCAGTGTGAGGTGTTGATCTTCTAAGTGTTTTTGTGCCTGATAAGACCAGCCGACCTCTGCTCTCCTCTCCAAACAAAAGCTCTGATAAGCTGTGGCTTTTTACAGGGATTTTCTCTCAATATCTGCAGCTGGAGAAAGTGTAAGATAAGACCGACTCCTTCCACTCGTTTTGTCCTCTGAAGAAGCGCTGCAGTGATGTCCGGAGGTCTTGAAGCGGGCCATGCAACACTGGCTTTATCCAGACCTTCAGAGATTGTGATGCATGATCTACCTCCTCTAATGATACCGTCCCTCTCAGCTCTGGCCGCCCAAGTGCATGCTGGGATGCGACCTCCGCATTCATCTCTCCCCCTCTGTGTGGTCTGGAGAAGCCAATTTCCATCCAATTTTCTTCGAACTTTCTTTTTTCCCCATGAATGTCAGTTTCCTCCAGGGATCGCGAGGGCTTTTAATGCGAGCTCTGTTATGCATCTGCTGCAGTCCTACAGTCACATTAGGCCATTAGGGGCCAGTGATTCACTGATGACTGGACATAATGAGAGAGACTGTGGCAAACAGGTGTGTGTGTATGTTTGTTTGTGTGTGTGTGTGTGAGTGAGTGAGTGAGTGAGTGAGTGAGTGAGTGAGTGAGTGAGTGAGTGAGTGAGTGAGGGAGTGAGTGAGTGAGGGAGTGAGGGACAGGTGTGTGTGTATGTGTGTGTGTGTGGCACAACAGGACAGACCCGCAGGCAAGGTCACACTCACTAGGGACCAGTGCACAAGATTCGAGGTGAAACATCTTCACAGAAACAAAAACAAAAACATGGCTGGATTTGCTAAAGTTTGTAAGTTTGTGCTAGCTTAAGTTTGCAAACAAGTTTCTTGAGTGTAATTACATTGACATTCAGAAGTTTGAGGTCAGTGAAATAAGTCTGTTCTGCTCACCAAGGCTATTTATTTGATCAGAAATACTGTAAAAATAGTGAAATGTTATTATGATTTAAAATAGTATTTTTTATGTAAATATCTGTTGAAATGTAATTTATTTATGTGATCAAAGCTGAATTTTCAGTATCATTACTCCAGTCTTCAGTGTCACATGATCTTCAGAAATCATTCTAATATGCTGATTTGCTGCCCAAGAAACATTTCTGATTATTATCAATGTTGAAAACAGTTGTGCTGCACAATATTTTTGTGGAAACCGTGATACATTTTATTTTTTCAGGATTCACAGATAATAACAGCATTTATTTGAAATATAAATGATTTGTAACATTATAAATGTCTTTACTGTCACTTTTGATCAATTTAATGCATGCTTTATGAATAGAAGTAATAATTTCTTTCAAGAAAAAAAATCAGAAAGACCCGAACATACACTTGTAAGGTAACACACACACATTTATTTACATGTGCACATATAGATGCAGCAGCAAGATGATAACAGCATATACTTGCTTCCCTATCGAATGGGAACTCACACTGCGTCCCCTAAAGTGTCCTCTAGGGGACGCAGTGTCTCGTTTCCCTTCTCAGGGAACCATGGTTACATGGGTAACCTGAGACGTTCCCTATCGAATGGGAACTCACACTGCGTCCCCTAGAGGACACTTTAGGGGACGCAGTGTCTCGTTCCCCTTCTCAGGGAACCATGGTTACATGGGTAACCTGAGACGATTTTGTTCCCATGAATTACATTTGATCATGTATTGCATGACGCTCATTTTTAACACTAATTTTTGCTTCATTACATTTGTAATTGCTTATTAAATGAAGCAGCTGAGGCTCCTCAGTGGGAATGACACAGAAATCTACCGCAAAAAGATCCCAGTTTTAGTTGGTATTTAACAACATAGGATCACTTCTGGGCTCTTGAGAGAGGATCCTCTCACCTCTGCACAATGCTGGAAACTTCATTATTTATTTTTAACTCCTTAATTCTCCTTTGAAGTGTGTGAATGTGCGTGTGTGTGGTGTAGTTTCGGCTGGCCGCAGTGCTGATGTCAGATTGAAGGTGCTTTCATCATCAGTAGAGGACATTTGGAGAGCATGAGTTTACTGAAAACACGAGAAACATGAGAGGATAACAGCAGGAAAATCCATTGATCGCCTTCTTTTTAAAGCAGTGAATCTCAATCTTTTTGACTCTTAAGGTCCTCCACTGTCCACAGCAATATCCAAAGCTCTCTCTCTCCATCATTTGTTTCCTCTGCTCTGTTTTCCCAACGTATTTGAATCTGCAGGGAGTCCTAGTTTCTTTTAATTCAATCTCACAATTACAGAGGTTTTTTAGAGATTAAAGGCAGAGTAAGTGATTTCTGGTAGCCAATGTTGATATTTGAAATTTAAAATGGACTTTTCATGACTTTTCTAGCCGTACGTGATTTACTGAAGAAGCATGAAGATGACTTTTTAAATATTTATTTTGTATATTTTTATTATATATAATATAATAGTTTTGTCATATTTTAAATGTGGTTTTATTTGCTTTGACATGTTTTGTAGTTCTTCATCTCCCATTTTAATCCTGAGTGTTTGAAATATTTGGGATAATGAGATTGACTTTGTGTCGTGGGACTTGAGACATTGTTTTTCATCTCTTCTGAAGAATAACAGGATCAACCGTGAGCTCTGCTGTGATGACGAGCGCTCGTGTTATTTAGCCCAGAATGGTGAATACTGCTCATATGGATCTATATTCTGGAGAGGCGAGGGTTACCCAGCATGCACCGGGCCCATCTGACCACAGGATTGGTCCCTCAGGGAGCAATTAGGTCCAACGAAAGTATGTGTGAGCTGAGAAAGTTGAGAGACGTCAAACCTGTGGCTTTAACCCATTGTCAGCTAAACGCTTGTTAGCCGAGGCAGCGCTGCATATGAGAGAGCTCACTTTCACGCTCGCGCTTTCCATTACCTGCTGCTGCACGAGCAAAGCAGATTCTCCTCCCTCTGTGTCCTTCATTCAGATCTCGATGAGTTCAGTCCTGTTCGGGACTCTTGCAGGAAGAAGAGATGAGGCCGCTGTCGCTTTCAGAGAAAATAGAGAGTTCGGAACTTTTCTTCTTACCTATTTGTGAATTATTGCGTGACTTGTTGGTTACAGTGTTTACTTGCTTTTTATTATATATATATTTTAATATTTCTTTATTTGTGAAAAATACGGTAATAGGTTTACAGAATCAAGAAGTTATTATAAGTATGTTTATTTGACATTTATTTTTAAATTCATTTTCAAATGATTTAAAACTTCTTAAATATTAATTAAAATAAATACTCTATCTATCTATCATTTATCTATCTATCTATCTATCTATCTATCTATCTATCTATCTATCTATCTATCTATCTATCTATCTATCTATCTATCTGTGTGTCCGTCCGTCCATCATTAGTTCTATCTATCCATCCATCCATCCATCCATCCATCCATCCGTCCATCCATCCATCCATCCGTCCGTCCATCATTAGTTCTATCTATCCATCCATCCATCCATCCATCCATCCATCCATCATTAGTTCTATCTATCCATCTATCCATTCGTCCATCCATCCGTCCGTCCGTCCGTCCATCATTAGTTCTATCTATCCATCCATCCGTCCATCCATCCATCCATCCGTCCATCCGTCCATCCATCCATCCATCCATCCATCCAGTCATCCATCCATCCATCCATCCAGTCATCCATCCATCCGTCCAGCCATCCATCCATCCGTCCATCCATCCATCCATCCATCCAGTCATCCATCCATCCGTCCAGCCATCCATCCATCCGTCCAGCCGTCCATCCAGTCATCCGTCCGTCCATCCGTCCGTCTATCCATCCATCCATCCATCCATCCAGTCATCCGTCCATCCGTCCAGCCATCCATCCAGTCATCCGTCCGTCCGTCCATCCGTCCAGCCATCCATCCATCCATCCATCCATCCATCCAGTCATCCGTCCATCCGTCCAGCCATCCGTCCATCCGTCCAGCCATCCATCCAGTCATCCGTCCGTCCGTCCGTCCGTCCATCCATCTATCCGTCCAGCCGTCCGTCCGTCCGTCCGTCCATCCGTCCAGCCGTCCGTCCGTCCATCCATTGGAGTCAGTATAATTTTTTGGGGTGAAAGAAATGATAGAAATTAATACTTTTGTTTAGCAAAGATGCTTTAAATTGATCAAAAGTGATGATAAAGACATTTATAATGTTACAAAAGATTTCTATTTCAGATACATGCTGTTCTTCTAAACTTTCTATTTGTCAAAGTAATTTGAAAAAAATATACTCCGCTGTTTTCAACATAATAATAATAATCAGAAATGTTTCTTGAGCAGCAAATCAGCATATTAGAATGATTTCTGAAGATCATGTGACACTGAAGACTGGAGGAATGATGCTGAAAATACAGCTGCGCATCACAGAAATACATTTAACATATTCACATAGAATACAGCTATTTTAAATAGTAAAAATATTTCACAATATTACCGCTTTTGCTGTATTTTAGATCAAATAAATGCAGGCTTGGTGAGCAGAAGAGACTTCCTTAAAAAACATTAAAAATCTTACTGTTCAAAAACGTTTGTCTGTTAGGGTATATACAGTATATCAGCCATTGGCCCCCTGCTCCCTACGATATCAGCATCAGCAAAAAAACAATATCGTTCAAGCACTATTTCATACACTTAAATTGTATAATTATCCCTGTGTTTTTCCCCTGTGCTGAACAGACGTGTTTGTAACATACTACCAGGTATTTTACAGTAATATTAACAGTAGTAGTTACTGATAAGCATGTGTTAAACTTAAGATATGCATGTTTCCCCCCCAGTTTTTTTAAGTCAGTTTAATGCATTTAAATGAAATATAATTAAATCGCAATATGTGTATGCAAACATGTTCTGCCAATCATTCCCTGTCAGAGTTCAGTGTTTTAATAGTTTTGATGATATGTAAAAGTCTCAGCGTGTGTGATGCGGTCTCTTCTCATGCGTTTTGATGTTGTCAGGTTCTTCATCTGCAAGCGTGAGAGGGGTTTAGGAAACAAAGCAATACTCATTTTTAGTGTCTTTTTATCTGCCTTGTCTCCGCGTCTCTGAAGCTTTCACTCATCTTTTTGTTTAATTTCATGGGATCTCTCCAGATGAAGTGAGAGTGTCAGACGAGCTCCTGATTTAATGTGTTCCTCTGCCTTTACGATCCAGATGAAGACGATGTAAGCATTATTTTTGGCTCTCCGACAGGGATTCTCTCATATTTGTAAAGCAATGCAGCTGTTGTCATGGTTACAAGTTTATAAATAGGCTGCGCAGGTGACAGGAGAACCGACGATACGGGAAGAAAGACGGCGCTGAAATCTATCCCACAATTCCCTGCTCCTCACTGAGTGCATTTCTAGTTTGCTTTTACTAAATGTGAAGGCATGACCTTTTTGTCTGAATTAATAACATGCATTAGTCAAAACCGGCCGACTCTTGTGTATCAGTACAGCTGTAACTCTTAATCGATTTAATTAAACTGCAAGAGAATAATCACACGCAGATGTGTTTTCGGTGTTATAAATGTGCTGGAGATGAAGTCTGCGGTTATTCATGTTTGTCCCCTCGCTGCTTGGCATTTCTGTCATGCTCATTGTTCTGTAACTCTCTCTCTGGAAAAACTCCAGCTACAGCTGCAATTAGAAGCAGTTTGAGGGTTTCATTAGGACTCTCTTGCGATGGCCACTGGCTGAGACTTCAAAGCGGCTGATAAGAGCTGCATCACAGAAAGGAGATAACGCTGCTGCATGCCGCTGTGACTCTGAGGGCATGCAGACCACCTCTCTGACTTCTGCACTGTCAATTTGATAGTGGTTTTGTGATTTAATGATTCCAGATGTGAATTTTACTCCTGTAACACTTTCCCTAGTGGAGAAACAGCAAAGTCACAAATCGCTCGTCTGCATTTAAACACGCAGCCAGACTGAAGATGTGATTATTGTGCAGTTTACATTTCAATCACATTTGGTGTTCCTGGTCAAAAATGACCAGCCTTCAGAAATTGCTTATAAATCTCTCATTATGCTATATTACAACCAAATCTTGGATTCAATCTGTTTGTCAACTTTGAGTGAAAAGCAATATTTTCGGATAATTTGGGCAATATTTGCTTTTTGAGTGACAAACAATTATCTGTTGGTACTTTTGACAAAATTCAGTTTCTGAGTGAGAAAAGCATTATTTGTAGATACTTTTGGCAACATAAAATTTTTGAGTGACAAAAAATGTGGATAATTTTAGTAATATTCAGTTATTGAGTGAAAAAAAAATCTGTGGATGATTTTGGCAATATTCAGTTTTTGAGTGAAAAGCATTATTTGTAGATAATTTTGGCGATGTTCACTCAAATTGAGGTGCCCGAGTTCAAATCAGTGAGACCTACGATCATTCAGATACAAAAAGAAACACAAAATCCGTGCTAATTGAAAGAAAAGTTGACAAATAGATTGAATCCAAGATTCCAAGTGATAATATAGCAAGATGAGAGATTTACAAGCACTTTTCTGTAGGATGGACAAATGTAACAAGTTGTGGACTAAAAAGTGCTAAAATTATCAAAGCATTTTTGGGAAGTTTTTATACTCTGTGTGAGCCAAGTCAGTAAGTTTTATGCAGTAACATAACAAGCATTTTCAGGAAAAAGAAAATCCTCTCTGGGTCAAAATGACCGGAACACAACATGAGAGCGAAGAGAATCCATCAAATGTGCGCTCTAACAGCATTAAAGAAAATCATATGGGCATGTTTGCAAGTAAAAAATAAAAAAGATAATAACATATTAGACTTGCACTGTCAGTGACATGAGCAAAACACACAATTGTCACAGTCGTTAATCGCAATTACTTTCATGACAATTAATCATCAGCACAAAATACATGATCGTGACAGGCCTAATTCAGAGTTTATGCACAGAATCTCCTGTTGAATGAGTCTTGAGCTTTTCCAAATGCTAGTGAACTGCATATCTAGACATTTTAGGCATCGTCACAAAAACAGCTGAACCAAAAGTTATTCTGCTGCCTTCTTAGGCCACATTTTAAGACCACTTTACATACGTATGTCATTCACATGCAATATGCATGCATATTTAATTCTTCATTCCCGGAATACATAGCAACAATCTCAGATGAGTCCAGTGAAGTGTTGATTATAAGCATTTCATTCAACAAAAAAGTTTGTCTATGCATTATAAATAAAAATTAATTATTAAAGAAAATCATGTGGGTCTATTTCATTACGTTTGCCTAATAATGTTTTAGCCTTGCACGGTAAGTGAAATAAGCAAAAAAGACAATAAATTGTTAATTGCAATTATTTGCATGGCAATATTTGCAAGCAATATAAAAGTATTTATTAAAAAAATGACAGATTAAATTGAATTCACCCAATATTTTGTGTAGCATGCACACTCTAACGATGCATGATTACATCATGAGCCTCAGTGTCTCTATGGTTTGATACAGAGTATTTATGAATCTTCTGGTGTTCCTGATGAAATCACACGCAGAACAAGCAGGATTTTTATCTCCAAACTCTCTTGAAGTTTCAGACTCGGCGTAATGTGGAAATGTGTGACTTTTAGGAAGTGGTATGCCCTGACGTGCTTTGATATATGTTTCGCTGCGTGATATTAAACTTTCTGGGTTAGATGAAACTGTGGAATAAACAAAATTGCTTCGATTTGAATCCTCTCTGTATTTATAGAATCACAGATATTTTGCTATGAAGTTTGAGAGTTGAGCATTTCTTTATCACTCCCTTCTGTACCTTGGTTATATATCACCTCCTTAATTAGAGCCATTTTAAATTGCTATTCCCAACCTTTTATACTTCTGTCGTTTGATATTTCTGAGTGAAACCGGATCTTCAGCAAGTTTGTGGGACTCGATATAATTGATTGGAGAGTGAAAAGTCCCATTTCGTTCAGAATGATGTGGAGGATGAAGGTTAGGTTTACCGTCAAAAGCATCTCCTTTAATCCCATGCAATGACAGCACTTTTCAAATCTTTATTTGCTATTATTGCTGTAACCTTTATTATATTTAGCATTGAAGCACTGTTAAATATTCACATGATTTAAGAAAGGCAGCATAACCTGCAATAGCGGTCTGAAAGAAAATAAATTAAATTACTACCTAAACTAAACGCTTGTGAAACCTAGGTGAGGTTATTTATTTATTAAGTAATATACAGATTTATCAAATAAATAATAGACTTATTAAATAAGAGATTTATTTAATTGATTTAGCAATGATGGTCTTTAATTTACATTTAATTTTACATTAATTTAAGAATAAAGAATAATATTTACTATAATAATATTAAATACACACATTGTCATATAATAAACAAAAATTTGCAAATTATACAAATATTTTTTTATACAAATTAAAAAAATGTGTGTGTGTGTGTATATATATATATATATATATATATATATATATATATATATATATATATATATATATATACATACACACACACTTATCATTTATTTATTTAGTTATACAAATGTATGTCATTGTAATGATTAAAAACATTATACCATTATAACATTATATATTTATTTATTTTCTAGTTCTAATTGATATTCAAAATAATGTATACATGAATCGTTCACAATAAGACCAGTTTTAAGACATTAGTTTTTGATTTAATGTTGACTTTAAGATCCTTCAGGACTACACGGCATAGTTCAAGAGACATAATTCCCTTTGTGTTCGAGTAAATTAATTCTCACCTCGAACGCTGCTAAAAATACTCTCAGCCTCAAATCTATTCCTCTCTGAGACTGAATGCATGCTGTATTCATTTGCAACTGTTTTTTCTGATGAAAGATGCTCTCGCAGAGTAAGAAAGAGAGTGTCACACACACACACACACACACACACACACACAAGAGATCTGTCCCCACATTAGATTCCCTCCCACTTCATTTCTGTCCGTCATGCACTGGGCTGCAGATAAAACTCTGCTCTCTGAGAGATGCCCTCCAATTGCATCCAGCCAATTTATAATTAGATTTATTATATAAGTTTTATATTAGGATTGCTTATGCATGAGTTGCACTTTTATGTAACCGAATAAAGAGCGGAATTTAGGCTGCCAGGAAGTATCGGCCAGAACATGATCTGAGACGACATCTCAGAAAATGTGTTGATTCCCAAAACTGATTACAAAGCGCTCCTCCTTTTCGGAAAATGGATGTCATGCAGAGCTGCTGCTCTCCAGGAAAAAACAAGCTTTTTCATGAGCCTTTAATCAATACAGGAGGCATTATGGGCCGGAGGGCCTTCAAAATCCTGAACATCTTTGAACTGAAGCAGTGTCTTTCTGTGAGCATGTGCTGGCGTGACAGTCGTGTCAAGATGTTGTTCTTGAGTCATGGGTTCAGAGTCATCAGTCAAACTGCTGACAGTTCAGACGATAACAAACAGAAATCTGTTTTACAAGACTAAGACTTGGTTTTAAAAACGAACATTTGCTGAAAATGTGCTCACTCTCAGGTCATTCGAGATTAGGATGAGTTTGTTTCTTCGTCAGATTTGGAGAAATGTAGCATTGCATCACTTGCTCTGCAGTGAATGGGTGCCGTCAGAATGAGAGTCCAAACAGCTGATAAAAACATCACAATAATCCACAGCACTCCAGTCCATCAGTTAACATCTGGAGAAGACAAAAGCTGAAACTAATCCATCATTAAGACGTTTTTAACTAAAATACATTGAGTCGATAATCCATAATAACGCTTCCTCCAGTGAAAAAGTGTTCTGGTCTGAATCAGGAGAGAAATCTGCACAGATCAAGCAGAGTTTAAACAGCTCTAAACACATATGTTGCTGGATTTTGATGTGAGAGACAACAGCAGATGCACTTTTTCACTGGAGGAAGAGTTATTATGAATTATGGATTCATATTTGAGTTAAAAACGTCTTAATGCTGGATTTGTTTCAGCTTTTGTCTTCTCCAGATGTTAACTGATGGACTGGAGTGCTGTGGATTACTTGTGGATTATTGTGATGTTTTTATCAGCTGTTTGGACTCTCATTCTGACGGCACCCATTCACTGCAGAGCAAGTGATGCAATGCTACATTTCTCCAAATATGATGAAGAAACAAATTCATCCTAATCTGGGATGACATGAGGATGAGGACAGTTCCAGGAAATTTTCATTTTTGGTGAATTCTACCTTTAAAGTAAACATGAAATAAAAATGGTAAATCTTCTAAATTCATATCACTGATCTTATTGTGAATGACTCATCAGTGCATGTTATTCGATTTTCTTCTTGTCTTCTTGATCTTTATTTCTCAGATAGATTATTGGTTCATATTGGTCCAGTAGCCAAATAATACCTATTGTTTTAGGCAGCTGCTGTTGTAGGGAATAAAAAATTTCTACAATCTTGCCAATAGTTAACACGTGAATTTAATGTAGGTTAATTCTAATTTAATAAAGGTTAGAGCAATAATAGCAAATATTGTATAAGAAGTGTTAGCATTAGGCCGTATGATCAGCGTTAGAGATGACCTGCCTCATGTGATCATACTTACTGTGGCTCCAGGCAAATGCAGCTTCTGAGACTCTCATTTCACTGAGAGGCTTCCAGCTCTGTGTGTGTGTGTGTGTGTGTGTGTGTGTGTGTGTCTGTGTGTGTGTGTGAGTGTGTGTGTGTGTGAGTGTGTGTGTGTGTGTGAGGAGACACACTGATCTCATCGATCAGGGATTCAGCACATTAATGATGCCTGCAGGTGAAGCTCGGGTCCTGTGAGTCAACAGGGGAGAGAAAAACAACGATTCACTCGATTTTTAATTCTTCTCAAAGCCTCAACTGTAGCACTGCAGAAAGCACACATGCACACACACATGCACACACACACACACACACACACACACACACACTCACACACACACACACACACACACACACACACACACACACACACACACACTCACACACACACACACAC
>NW_015506707.1:154430-158819 GCF_001515645.1 Sinocyclocheilus grahami
ACACTCACTCAGTCACTGAACCGACACACACACACACACACACACACACACACACACACACACACCCCCTCAACACACACACACACACACACACACTCACACACACAGGCTTTAAATTACACAAGAGATCATTAGTTTGTCGTGATATTGTTAGAATGATGTGCAAATCTTTTTTAGCATGCGTTTACCTTCTCAAATATAGAAAATATGAGTTAAAGACAATAAGTAACTGCATCAACTTCTATAATGTAATATCTTGGATTCAGTAAGAGGACAGTGTTATTTTAGCATTATTTACAGTTTATACTACTCTAAGTGTTTATTAATAATTTACATTTCCCAGTTTTAGTATTTTTTGTGTGTTTTTATTTGAACGCAGCTTTATTTGTTATATTTAAGTTTTAGTTTTTATATTTTTGTTGCATATTTTAGTACTTCATCTTATTTATTTCAGTTAGTTGCCAAGGCAACATTTCTAATTTACATTAAAAAAATTTAAGTAAGTTTTTCATCAAATATTTCTATTTTATGTCATTTCAGCTTTATTTCAGTTACCATGAAAGATTTTAAAACTAATAGATTTAGATTAAGTTTTAGTAATTTTGTTATGTGCTTTTGTTATTTTGATTAGCTTTTATTGTTTTATATATATATATATATATATATTTCCACATAGCTGTAGATGTAGTTTTAGTAATTTTATTACTTCAGCTTGACTTATTTTATTTCAGTTAGTTGCCAAGGCAATATTTCTAATTTACATTTAAGTTTTTAAGTTTAAGTTTTCATTTAATATTTATATTTTATGTCATTTAAGCTTTATTTCAATAAAAAAATACATTAAATTAAAATTTTTATATATATATATATATATATATATATATACTGTATATGTATGTAGCTTTAATTTATTAATTATAGTGAAGTTTTAGTTTTAGTAATTTCTTAACTTAAACATTTCATTTTGTTTCTAAGGCACTATTTCTAACAACGTTTAAGTTTTATAAGTTTAAGGTTTTATCTGATATTTATATTTGATGTCATGTCAGCTTTCTTTCAATTACTGAAAACGGTAATTTAAGAACTAATAGTTTTAGTTTTAGTGTAGATTTAGAATGGAATTTTATTTTATCATTTGCGAAGTGTTACCAATAGTGTCATTTTACGGTTTCATAATAAAAAATGGGTTTCTAGGTAACGAATTACGACTGGTTGCTATGTATCAATAAAGCAGAAACTGTTCAAAGTTGATTTAAAGTTTAGAACAGAATCGTCTTGGCGGTTAATTTGATACATTGTAGAAAGAACAATTAGAACTTTCCTCTTCGTATGACATCACTAATCCATCTCCGACGGCACCTGGGCTCCATTTTCAATCGTTATTCTAATTTATTCTCATGTCATCTTAGACGCTAGCAGCAGTGTGTTCACGAACCTCTCGTTAAAACTCCTTCCCTCATTTACTTTAATTGCAGTGTGTGTGAACATAAAGACGTCTTGTTAAAGTGGCCTTTAAAGCACATATTTAAGGGTGATTTAAGTGAGCTGAAGTTCCTGTGAAATGAAGACGGAGCCCCGGAGCCACTAATTACAGCGTCATCCCTCTGTATTTACTACAGCTGAGAACGAGGGAAAGAAAGAGAGGATCAGGAATTAGAAAGAGCTGGAGGAGAGACTTACTGACTGTTTGCACTTGAGTTTTAGTCATAATTAATCTCATAATGTTTCTTGTAGCTAATGCGTTTAGTAATGTATCATTATATCATAATATTTGGGTTTGATGGTAATATATACGTGTACACGACTGTTCAAATGCTTGGGGTCAGTAAGATTTTTAATGGTTTTGAAAGAGTCTCTTCTGCTCATTAAGGCTGCATTTTGATAAAAAATACAGTAAAAATTTGAAATATTATTATAATTTAAAATAGCTGTTTTCTATGTGAATATGTGAAATGTATTTCTGACGCGCAGCTGTATTTTCAGCATCATTCCTCCAGTCTTCAGTGTCACATGATCTTCAGAAATCAGTATAATATGCTGATCTGCTGCTCGAGAAACATTTCTGATTATCATCAATGTTGAACACAGTCGTGCTGCACAATATTTCTGTGGAAACTGTGATGCATTTTATTTTTCAGGATTCACAGATGAATAGAAAGTTCAAAAGAACAGCATTTATTTGAAATAGAAATCTTTGTATCATTATAAATGTCTGTACTGTCACTTTTGAGCCGTTTAATGCATCTTAAACAACAAAACAACTAAATCTTACTGACCTCAAACTTTTGAACGGTGATAATGTCTTACGGTATTTATATCTAGCTTGTATAAAAAGTGCATATATTTATCTATATTTATCAAGTAGTGTAAATGCATGGGAAAAGCTATCATTCTGAATTATATAAAAATATAACTTTATTCACAATTTATGAACTTAATATTGAAAACCTAATGTGTAAAAAAGTTTTTTGTCAGTCTTCATCTTAACAGGTGCACATAATTAATTAAATTCAAATTTATTTAAAATAATCATTAAAATATATATCTAAAATAATTGATTTAAAAATAAAAACAATAAAAATAAAACACATTTAGATTTTAATAAACCTTTAAAAAACATTTTAAAAAATTGAGTCAATGCATGGGAATAACTGGATTCTAAATTATATAATATACCTTTCCTCACAATTTATGATCTTAATATTAAAAACTTAGTGTAAAAAAGGTTTTTGTCAATCCTCATGTTAACGTGTGCATATAATTGGTTTGCCCTTATGTGATATTTCTTACATGTTTGCACATCAGAATCACGCAGTTATGCTGAAAACTGAACAACTGTGTCGAAATATTAATAGCGTTAGAAACTAAATGAATTGCATGCGTTAATGTTAACCGTCCTCATTTCAGAGTTTGACGGACAGGTGTGTGCACGACATGGAAACTCTGTTTTGCTGTAATTATCCTGTTGAGGTTTACGTTCATAATCAGTGAAATGATTTTATGCGACTGTAACATTTGGGTTTATCTCTGAATCCCTTTGGCTGAAAATAAGACTGACCATGGACAAATCCAGATGAAATTTGAGTGAAGGACGGCACGGCTTGCCCTAAAAATGCAAATCCGAGTGATAACAAGCAGCTGTCCCGGGTTACTGATGGGAAATGTCACTCTAACCGGCCACAAACACAGCATTTGATCAGGATTTACTGCACTGAGATTAGATTATCCAGCCTGATCCGCTCCGCCATCTGCTGCACTTTCCGTATTTGTGCTTCATTTGTACATGTAGCATTCGACCTTGGTGTGAGTGCTGACTTTTCTGTTTCTTGCTATTAGGTTAATGAAGGCTAATGATTCATTAAAATCACAAAAATGTAAAATATAAATTGTTTTACATTAAAATAATAAAAAACAGAAATTAAGTCTGTGAAAATGTAAAACTAAAACAAATTTTAAAATTAAAAATCGAATTAAAGCACTAAAATGAATTCAATCATAACATTTTAAATAAAAACATTTAAAATGAGACACTTTGTTAATTTTAAAATCATAATTTACAACTAAAATAAATTTAAAATTAAAAATCGAATTAAAATGCTAAAAAATGAATTAAATCATAAAATAGTCAAAACAAAATAAAAATCATAAAAATGAAAAATTACATAATTTTTACAAAAAGTTAACCATAAAAATATTTTTAAAAATCATAATATAAAACCAAAATATTTGTAAATAAAATAAAATAAAACACTTACTCAAAATAATGTAATCCTAAAATTGTTAAATTAAAAGTAATTTTAAAATAAAACAAAATTAAACAATTCATAAAAATATTAAAATAATTGTATTAACTTAAAAATAAAAATTCAAAACAAACACTTACTAGACATATTGTTACAGAACTGACGAGACGCGAGACGTGCGGATCCATCTGCAAGGCTTTATTGTGGAGAAGACAGAGACGTGGTCATGAAGCAGGCAGGGTTAAACAGAGGCAGACAGGTATATGGTGGGCAAGACACAAGAACAGACCTAGGGCTAGCGTGGGTCGACGATGGGCAGACAGAGTCAGAAGGGGCAAGACTAAGGGAGAAATCCAGGAAACCAGGCGAAGATCAGAAACCGGGAAAACAGCTAGGCTAGGGCTAAAGCTAAGACTAGGGCTAAGGCTAAGGCTAAGGCAAATGACAAGGGCTCCGTAAGGTAGCTATCTCTAGGAGAGTGATAAACGCTGAAACAATACTCGGCAGAGGGAAGGGAATCAAGTGAGTGTTAAATAGTGAGGGAGTGATATGAAACAGCTGGGTGCAATCAGTGTAAACAGGTGTGTGCAATTCGTGCTGAGTGCAATCAGTGCAATGCATGATGGGAAATGTAGGCCGGGGTGAT
>NW_015506707.1:158879-170400 GCF_001515645.1 Sinocyclocheilus grahami
TATATATATATATATATATATATTTCCACATAGCTGTAGATGTAGTTTTAGTAATTTTATTACTTCAGCTTGACTTATTTTATTTCAGTTAGTTGCCAAGGCAATATTTCTAATTTACATTTAAGTTTTTAAGTTTAAGTTTTCATTTAATATTTATATTTTATGTCATTTAAGCTTTATTTCAATAAAAAAATACATTAAATTAAAATTTTTATATATATATATATATATATATATATATACTGTATATGTATGTAGCTTTAATTTATTAATTATAGTGAAGTTTTAGTTTTAGTAATTTCTTAACTTAAACATTTCATTTTGTTTCTAAGGCACTATTTCTAACAACGTTTAAGTTTTATAAGTTTAAGGTTTTATCTGATATTTATATTTGATGTCATGTCAGCTTTCTTTCAATTACTGAAAACGGTAATTTAAGAACTAATAGTTTTAGTTTTAGTGTAGATTTAGAATGGAATTTTATTTTATCATTTGCGAAGTGTTACCAATAGTGTCATTTTACGGTTTCATAATAAAAAATGGGTTTCTAGGTAACGAATTACGACTGGTTGCTATGTATCAATAAAGCAGAAACTGTTCAAAGTTGATTTAAAGTTTAGAACAGAATCGTCTTGGCGGTTAATTTGATACATTGTAGAAAGAACAATTAGAACTTTCCTCTTCGTATGACATCACTAATCCATCTCCGACGGCACCTGGGCTCCATTTTCAATCGTTATTCTAATTTATTCTCATGTCATCTTAGACGCTAGCAGCAGTGTGTTCACGAACCTCTCGTTAAAACTCCTTCCCTCATTTACTTTAATTGCAGTGTGTGTGAACATAAAGACGTCTTGTTAAAGTGGCCTTTAAAGCACATATTTAAGGGTGATTTAAGTGAGCTGAAGTTCCTGTGAAATGAAGACGGAGCCCCGGAGCCACTAATTACAGCGTTATCCCTCTGTATTTACTACAGCTGAGAACGAGGGAAAGAAAGAGAGAATCAGGAATTAGAAAGAGCTGGAGGAGAGACTTACTGACTGTTTGCACTTGAGTTTTAGTCATAATTAATCTCATAATGTTTCTTGTAGCTAATGCGTTTAGTAATGTATCATTATATCATAATATTTGGGTTTGATGGTAATATATACGTGTACACGACTGTTCAAATGCTTGGGGTCAGTAAGATTTTTAATGGTTTTGAAAGAGTCTCTTCTGCTCATTAAGGCTGCATTTTGATCAAAAATACAGTAAAAATTTGAAATATTATTATAATTTAAAATAGCTGTTTTCTATGTGAATATGTGAAATGTATTTCTGACGCGCAGCTGTATTTTCAGCATCATTCCTCCAGTCTTCAGTGTCACATGATCTTCAGAAATCAGTATAATATGCTGATCTGCTGCTCGAGAAACATTTCTGATTATCATCAATGTTGAACACAGTCGTGCTGCACAATATTTCTGTGGAAACTGTGATGCATTTTATTTTTCAGGATTCACAGATGAATAGAAAGTTCAAAAGAACAGCATTTATTTTAAATAGAAATCTTTGTATCATTATAAATGTCTGTACTGTCACTTTTGAGCCGTTTAATGCATCTTAAACAACAAAACAACAAAATCTTACTGACCTCAAACTTTTGAACGGTGATAATGTCTTACGGTATTTATATCTAGCTTGTATAAAAAGTGCATATATTTATCTATATTTATCAAGTAGTGTAAATGCATGGGAAAAGCTATCATTCTGAATTATATAAAAATATAACTTTATTCACAATTTATGAACTTAATATTGAAAACCTAATGTGTAAAAAAGTTTTTTGTCAGTCTTCATCTTAACAGGTGCACATAATTAATTAAATTCAAATTTATTTAAAATAATCATTAAAATATATATCTAAAATAATTGATTTAAAAATAAAAACAATAAAAATAAAACACATTTAGATTTTAATAAACCTTTAAAAAACATTTTAAAAAATTGAGTCAATGCATGGGAATAACTGGATTCTAAATTATATAATATACCTTTCCTCACAATTTATGATCTTAATATTGAAAACTTAACAGGTGCACATAATTAATTAAATTAATATTTATTTAAAATAATCATAAAAATATATATCTAAAATAATTGATTTTAAAATAAAAACAATAAAAATAAAACACATTTAAATTTTAATAAATCATAAAAATGTCAAATTTAAATAAGTCATTTTAAAAATCACACTCAAAATGAAAAACGTCATAAAAATATTAAATTATAAAAATGTAAAATTAAAATGCAATATAAAATTGAGTGAATGCATGGAAATAACTGGATTCTAAATTATATAATATACCTTTCCTCACAATTTATGATCTTAATATTAAAAACTTAATGTGTAAAAAAGGTTTTTGTCAATCCTCATGTTAACGTGTGCATATAATTGGTTTGCCCTTATGTGATATTTCTTGCATGTTTGCACATCAGAATCACGCAGTTATGCTGAAAACTGAACAACTGTGTCGAAATATTAATAGCGTTAGAAACTAAATGAATTGCATGCGTTAATGTTAACCGTCCTCATTTCAGAGTTTGACAGACAGGTGTGTGCACGACATGGAAACTCTGTTTTGCTGTAATTATCCTGTTGAGGTTTACGTTCATAATCAGTGAAATGATTTTATGCGACTGTAACATTTGGGTTTATCTCTGAATCCCTTTGGCTGAAAATAAGACTGACCATGGACAAATCCAGATGAAATCTGAGTGAAGGACGGCACGGCTTGCCCTAAAAATGCAAATCCGAGTGATAACAAGCAGCTGTCCCGGGTTACTGGTGGGAAATGTCACTCTAACCGGCCACAAACACAGCATTTGATCAGGATTTACTGCACTGAGATTAGATTATCCAGCCTGATCCGCTCCGCCATCTGCTGCACTTTCCGTATTTGTGCTTCATTTGTACATGTAGCATTCGACCTTGGTGTGAGTGCTGACTTTTCTGTTTCTTGCTATTAGGTTAATGAAGGCTATGATTAATTAAAATCACAAAAATGTAAAATATAAATTGTTTTACATTAAAATAATAAAAAACACAGAAATTAAGTCATAAAAATGTAAAACTAAAACAAAGTATTTTAAAATTAAAAATCAAATTAAAGCACTAAAATTAATTAAATCATAACATTTTAAATAAAAACATTAAAAATGAGATACTTTGTTAATTTTAAAATCATAAAAATGTACAACTAAAATAAATTATTTTAAAATTAAAAATCTTATTAAAATGCTAAAAATGAATTAAATCATAAAATTTAAAATAAAAATAAAGTCAAAATCAAAATGAAATAAAAATCATAAAAATGAAAAATTACATAATTTTAAAATAAAACACAAGTTAACCATAAAAATATAAAAAAATCATATTATAAAACCAAAATATTTGTAAATAAAAATAATAAAATAAAACACTTACTAACAATAATGTAATCATAAAATTGAAATAAGTAATTTTAAAATAAAACATAAAAAATTAAACAATTCATAAAAATATTAAAATAATTGTATTAACTTAAAAATGTAAAAATAAAAATTCAAAACGAACACTTACTAGACATATATTTAATAATAAAAATGTAAACTTAAATAAACATTTAAAATTAATACAAGTAATTATAATTATAATAAATCATTTGTTCAGTTGCGTGTCATTCGACCATTAACCATGAACATGCAAGTGTGTGCATGGTCAAAATATTCACTTAATTAAAATCTCAGAGCGACGTCAAGAAAATGTTTTAGGATTATAGTGCAATGTCGAGTCTTTTTGGAGCTCGCGTTCATTATCATTCAGCTTCATTGTTTCATTCTTAAAAACGTCTCCACTGAAGAAAATCATACAGCTTTGGAGCCACACGAGTGTAAGTACATGTATTTAATTCAGTATTGATTTACAGGAACTGTGCACAGACATTTGTGTAAATGCACCATTTGAGCTTAAAACAGGGCGTTGTGATGTGAGGATGCTGTATTCATTTTTGGGTCATTGCACACGTGCAGGCAGAAGGAACTGTGCATTATCACACCTGTGAGTGAGATGTGCTTCTGGTGTGTGTTTCTGGAGCAGCTCACTTTGAACAGACGAACCGAACGACAGAAACTGTCCCGATGTTGAAGCTCTCGGTACAGCGTGTGAAAGCTGCTGCGTGATTGTTCATTTAAGAGGAGGCGCAGATGGTGAGACTGTGTAATGTGCAGCAGAGATGTTCTTCCAGGTGCGCCACAGCCCCAAAACACCAGAGCATGATGGGATATCGGTCGTCACGGTGCTCGTTATCATGGCACATTGTCATTCCTCTAAAGCAGGGTTTGCCTAAATGATTTTAAACTAAAAACAATCAAAATAAAACACTTACTGAAAATTCAATCATAGACATGTACAGATAATTTAAAAATAAAATAATGCTAAATTAATGTAATTATAAAAATTTTAATTTTAATAAATTTAAATAATTTAAAATAAATATTATTAAAAATTTTAAAATTAAAATAAAACACTAAACATAAATTAAATTATAAAAATTTAAATAAATGTAAATAAAAAAATAAAAATAAAAAAATCTGTTAAAAAACAATTAAAATAAAACACTTACTAGAAATTAATTAAATCATAAATATGTCAAGTTAAAGGAACTAACTTTAAAATAAAAACAATTAAAATAAAACACTAAAAATGTGTTAAAACAAAAATGTAAATGTAAAATTCTCAAATCATACTGTAATAAATATTTTTTAATACAAATATTAAAAATGAAAAAAAATATATTAAATCATAAATATGTAAAGAAATTATTTTAAAATAAAAACTATCAAAATAAAGCACTTACTAAAAAAATAAAATCATAAAAATGTCAACAAAGAAATGTTAATATATCAATAGTTAGAATACATAATATTATATAATATTATATAGTATATATAGTATAATATAGTACATTTGTTTACCTGCATGACTATTAACTGTCATCAGAGAACCATGAATATACAATCAAAATAAAACACTAAAAATGTATTAAAACAAAAATGTAAATGTAAATAATTTTAAATTATAAAAAAATTCTCAAATCATACTGTAATAAATATTTTTTAATAAAAATAATAAAAAAAAATCTAAAAATGAATTAAATCATAAATATGTAAATAAATTATTTTAAAATAAAAACTATCAAAATAAAGCACTTACTAAAAAAATAAAATCATAAAAATGTCAACAAAGAAATGTTAATATATCAATAGTTATAATACATACTATTATATAGTATATATAGTATAATATAGTACATTTGTTTACCTGCATGACTATTAACTGTCATCAGAGAACCATGAATATGTGCTTGTGTTAAATTAATGAAATATAAAAATTCAGATAGATTTAATAAAACTTTACTGTATACTTTAATATATATATTAGCTCAAAGATAAAAAAGTTTGGTAATCCCTGATCTAAAGAAAAAGAATGTATTTTCTAAACCCTAGTGAGAGGCCTACTAAATAGACAGTAAAATTCAGAAACGGACACTTTTACACACTATTGTTGTGTATCATGCATTTAACGCACATTAGAGTATCTTGTTGAGATGCTTCCAGTGCAGACAATGTCAAAGCAGCTCGCTAGTGTTTAAATGTGGGAGAGCGGTTGAGGTTCACATGTGAATCTTGTTCCAGCGTTGCATCTCTCGGCTGTCTCTCGTAAGACTTTCATTCTAAGAAAGCTGGAAGTGTCCCTGAGCCCTGCGGCGAGCCGGCGTGTTGGCCGGAGATCATACAGCGCTGAGGGACATCCCTCTGCAGACGAGGAGTCTGGGATGCCGGAGAGGAATGGAAGCATTTCAGAGAAAAAGAGTCTCCTTTTTAGGCTAAATCAGCCCACTCAGACTCTAACGGGGCTTTCTCTCTCCTCTGGGTGTTTGTGAGCTATTCTGAGCTGAAGTGCTGTGTAAGATATTGCAGCACATGATAAAGTACATTCAGCCTTACGAGGACAGTTCATAATGGCTTCTTCTGTTACTATTTGTAGTTATTTTAAAGTGTTTTCTACTTGGTTGCTGGCTTTGTTTTTCATTATATTAATGTGTTTCATAATATATGCATTGTGCATTGCTTTGTTAATTGGTTGTTCTTGTTATTTCAGAGGAGTTTTCAGCTCTTAATGCTCAGATTAAGGCGTCTGTAGCATGTTTTCATTTCAGGGCCAATATTAACAGACAGCAGTTTGTGATCAGTGCACAAGTGCAGCCTGTGTTTGCTGCGTGCCGCACACTGAACTCAGCAGAAAATAGGGTAAAGCTAATTATCTCCACGACATGTTGTGGCTTTTCTAAGAAGCATTTGTAATTGTCCTCATTCGCTCACTACTGATTTGATCATTTATAGCCACGATAGAAGGAAAAATGAAATGTGGTAGAAACTTTTGAATGATAGTGTACATATTCCGTCATATGAAAAAAGCTTGAATAGAGGAAATGTACATGCATCTGTTTCCTGGATGCAAGCTACAATTAGTCCTCAATTAAAAGTACTTTCAATATGGAGTCTCCCGTTAGTGTGTGATTTCATCTATCATAACTGAATCATACAATCTATAATAAACACACAGAGAGATCAGACCCTGAAGGAAGGGTTTCCCTGATCGCTGACTTCATTTCCTCATAACGAGAAAGAAACCGAGCATAGTTTTCATGACCGTCAGAAAGAATCAGCCAATTAAAAGTAACATGACCTTTCACAATCTGACGGCCGCTGTGAACTTTCATTCTGCGTCTGAGTGATTTCCGTTTGGAGTGAGCTGAAATTAAAGATTTCAAATCAATTATTGTTTGCTCTTTTCTAAGAGAGCAAGAAGAAATGGTTTTATGTGCAATATTCATGATGTTGGTTAATAATTTCTGTCTTTTTGCCTGGGTTAAAGCTACGTCTAATTCAGGGTTAAGCGATATTTCACACTGGCTAAAGTTGAAAAAGGTGGATAGTAACATTGTAACCCCGAGTGATGAAGCTGTGTGATACAGTATAACGCTAGAATGTAACACCGAATCATTGAATATTAATAAGCTTTGTGCAATTGCAGGAATATGCACATGCTGTTTAGTTTCAGCATCTGAGGGAAATTAGTTAATTGAAGATTTTATTTTACAATTTTAATACAAGAAGTCTAAGACAAGCAGTTGTTAAAACAGTGGTTATTGTGTTTGTCCAATCAGTGAATATGCAAATATGATAACACCCATTCAGAGTTGCAGTAGTGTTTTATAACTCTCTTGTTCAGATCTTAATTGTTTCCTGGGTAGAAATCGGTTCAAAATAAAGAATCTCTATTTGAACCGCATTGGTGCTTGATATTAAAACAGCACTATCACGTCTCACACATATAAGCGAACACAGACTTGACATTTGGTCGTGTTTTTTCTTTGGCTCGTTTCTTTGAAAGCGTTTCTGAGCTGATCACAGGAGAAAACCCCAAACAGAGGCGAGTCAGGAGTGGCTCTATTAGAGGACGAGAGCACCACCGTCCTCTGATAGTCTGATGTGTCATGATGGTTTCATGTGGCGGCAGCATTAATCCTGCACACTGACATCCTGATGGCAGCATGTGATGCTTTAATTAAAGCTGCCACACACACACACACACACACACACACACATGCTCACACACACACATGCGCACACACAGTCAGGTAAATGGACTGCAGCGATTACCGAAACACATTTCATGTCCTCTTTGCTCAAATTTGGTGAAGAATGTTTGATGCTTCTGTCATCTCTCTGTCTTGTATATATATTTAATTTATTTTATTTTACCTTATTCTGAGCAGAGTAGATTTAACATTTTATGAAGAGAACTTGATGCCATGATGCTGAGGTGTTGTTTGTGTTTCTGAGTGGTTGTTTGTTAGTGTGTTATGTGGTTACTTGGGTGTCTTGAGTGGTTGCTATTGTGTTGCTTTGTGGTTGCTGAGGTTTCTGATTGGTTGTTAGGTTGTTGTTAGGTTGTTTGGATGGGTGTTAGTTTGTTGCTGTATGGTTGCTTTGGTGTTTAAATGGTTGTTAGTGTGTTGCTAGGGTGTTTAAGTGGTTGTTAGTGTGTTGCTATATGGTTGCTATGGTGTCACTGGTTGTTAGTGTATTGCTTGTGTGTTTGATTGGTAGTTAATGTGTTGCTAGGATGTCTAAGTGGTTGTTAATGTGTTGCTAGGGTGTTTGAGTGGTAGTTAATGTGTTGCTAGGATGTCTAAGTGGTTGTTAATGTGTTGCTAGGGTGTTTGAGTGGTAGTTAATGTGTTGCTAGGATGTCTAAGTGGTTGTTAATGTGTTGCTAGGGTGTTTGAGTGGTAGTTAATGTGTTGCTAGGATGTCTAAGTGGTTGTTAATGTGTTGCTAGGTTGTTTGAGTGCTAGTTAATGTGTTGCTAGGTTGTCTAAGTGGTAGTTAATGTGTTGCTAGGATGTCTAATTGGTTGTTAATGTGTTGCTAGGATGTCTAAGTGGTTGTTAATGTGTTGCTAGGGTGTTTGAGTGGTAGTTAATGTGTTGCTAGGATGTCTAAGTGGTTGTTAATGTGTTGCTAAGGTGTTTGAGTGGTAGTTAATGTGTTGCTAGGATGTCTAACTGGTTGTTATTGTGTTGCTATGGTGTTTGAGTGGTTGTTAGTGTGTTGCTGTGGTGTTTGAGAGGTTGTTAGTGTGATGCTATATGGTTGCTATGGTGTCAGTAGTTGTTATTGTGTTATGTGGTTACTAGGGTGTCTGAGTGGTTGCAATTGTGTTGCTATGTGGTTGCTAGGGTGTTCCTAAGGTGTTTGAATGGTTGTTAGTGTGTTGCTGTATGATTGCATTGGTGTTTAAGTGGTTGTTAATTTGTTGCTAGGGTGTCTGAGTGGTTGTTAGTGTGTTGCTAGGGTGTTTGAGTGATTGTTATTGTGTTGCTATGGTGTTTGAGTGGCTGTTAGTGTGTTGCTATAGTGTTTGAGTGGTTGTTAGTTTGTTGCTATGGTGTTTGAGTGTTTTTTAGTGTGTTGCTATGGTGTTTGAGTGGTTGTTGGGGTGTTGCTATGGTGTTTGAGTGGTTGTTAGGGTTTGAGTGGTTGTTAGTGTGTTGCTATGGTGTTTGAGTGGTTGTTGGGGTGTTGCTATGGTGTTTGAGTGGTTGTTAGTGTGTTGCTATGGTGTTTGAGTGATTGTAAGGGTGGTGCTAAGGTGTTTGAGTGGTTGTTGGGGTGTTGCTATGGTGTTTGAGTGGTTGTTGGGGTGTTGCTGTGGTGTTTGAGTGGTTGTTGGGGTGTTGCTATGGTGTTTGAGTGGTTGTTAGTGTGTTGCTATGGTGTTTGAGTGGTTGTTAGTGTGTTGCTATGGTGTTTGAGTGGTTGTTAGGGCTTGAGTGGTTGTTAGTGTGTTGCTATGGTGTTTGAGTGGTTGTTAGGGTTTGAGTGGTTGTTAGTGTGTTGCTATGGTGTTTGAGTGATTGTTGGGGTGTTGCTATGGTGTTTGAGTGGTTGTTAGGGTGTTGCTATGGTGTTTGAGTGGTTGTTGGGGTGTTGCTATGGTGTTTGAGTGGTTGTTGGGGTGGTGCTAAGGTGTTTGAGTGGTTGTTGGGGTGTTGTTATGGTGTTTGAGTAGTTGTTAGGGTGTCTGAGTGGTCTCTGTGATCTTCTGGCCTCTGTATGTCTCTCGCGTCTCTCCTTTAATGTGTTTGAGGGTTTTATCGCACAGCAGATGAAAATCTCTGGGATCTCTCTGCTGTATATCAGTGTTTTGTTGATCTGTTGTTATGAAGTTATCACTCAAGGTTTTCTGAAGCTGCCACTTTTTTTTTATCTATATCGACTGACATGCTCTTTCAGGCTCTTCATGTTGCATTTTGTAATATTAGTGCAGGTCACTGTGGTGAAATGAAAGCTGTGCTGCTTTTGGCTGATATGTCAGATTTCAGTCCTTGTGCTTCTTTGAAATTTGCTCATTGATAATGAGAATTGGGGTGAATATCATGAAAATAATCTTGCAGTGCAAACAATTTTAAATATGCATATATATGCATAATTTTCTTTATACAATTTGTTTTTTTTTCTGTTGATTTTGAGTGAAGTGTGATTTAGATTGACTGATGCTCATGTCACATGTGTGTTTCAGTCTGTTCCAGCATTACTGTTACTCTCGCGGAGGGATGCATCACACCTCATACACCTGCATCTGCGGAAGGTAAACGCACCACCAACACACACAAACAATTAGAAAACTCACAAATTAGCCACATACAGAACAGAAATGGTCCGGTCAGCTGCACTCAGACTGTTGCTGTAATTACTGATGTTCTTACTGAGTGTTACACAAACAGCACAAGACCTTACAGTGCAATAACAGACCAGAGGAAATCATTACTGTGTGTGTGTGTGTGTGTTCTCTGAGAGGCTCTTGGTATCTGATATCATTCTGTCCCCAGAGCAAAAGACATTTCTTGCAGTTCAAAGTTGAATCGCAGCAAACATTTAGATGAATAAATAAACTTCAGACATGTTTTGGATTCAATCTCAAATGCACTTTCATCTAAAAATGTTTGTTAACCTGCAGAAGTGAAGAAAAGCACTATAACAGTTCAGTGCATATAATATGTGCATTATTTTCCGAGCCTTTTGCAATCATTTGAGTGTGTGATGAACAGACTCAAATTGAAGTCTTTTTTTCCCCCACCGCAGATCTTAAATTTCTTTCATGCATATTCAAACATGGCACATCATGATTATTCATGATGCAAGATTTTCAGTCAGTAATAATTTAAATGTAAACTTTTTGTCACACAATTGTTTTTGGGAGGTCAAGTGTTAATTTAATACTTTCACTTTCAAAGTGAAGTTCCATATTAATGTGGCTGCTATTGAATACAGTAGCACTGCAAAACTTTACTGTACCAATAATGCATTTGTCACTGTTAGTGTACTTCCTGAACGTCCTGAACATTTAAAGATATAAAAATGATGTTCATTAGAATGTGGTTGACGATATTGTCAAATCTCTGAGTGTTTTGGGTTGCATGTTAACATAACTCAATAACCATTATGGACATGCCGGCGCTCCCAATGACAAAAGCATCCAGGATGGAGACATGTGGTGAGTTCATCTGCATGTTTTCTCTTTTATTTCTTGATTGTTTTAGTCAGTTTTATTGTGTATCAGTTTGTCTTGTTGATTGATGCTGGTTTGCAGTCAGTGTAGTGTTGAATATTTCTCTCTTCAGTAGTTCAGGCTTCATCATCTCTTTATGAGCAGTCGCACACTGACCCCTGGTGGACAAGAAATAGAAAGACATTTTTCACATTTTTCCAAGTGTATGTTTTAGTTAGCATGTGAACATCAGGATGCTTGAATTATTATAAAGTAGCAGCTGATTTACTACAGTCAAAGAGCTTTTCAGTTTATATTTATATCCGGCATCATCCATCTAAAACGTCTCAGGTTACGTATGTAACCCTAGTTCCTCGAGGG
>NW_015506707.1:172395-172718 GCF_001515645.1 Sinocyclocheilus grahami
GGGAACAAATGGAAGCAGTTAATTTAGGATAATGAGACAAATATAGAAGGGCTGCCAAAAACATGAGGTAAGCAAATATTGTACATGGTTATGTCATACATTTATAATATAATTCATTTTGTGTATTGAATATAATCAATTAAAAATATTCATAAAAACCTTTCATAATTGTGACTTTAACAATAATCTTTAACTAGCCCTAACATAACTTTAATCATGAACTAAGAAAATGCAGGAAATACGTTTTGACATTGAAGGTGTCTGCTTTTCAAGCTTTCGTTTGCATCTAGTTGTTCTGTGTTGTGTTGTATTGATGTTTGTTC
>NW_015506707.1:174406-174976 GCF_001515645.1 Sinocyclocheilus grahami
AGCTTCATTGTAAAACCTCAAAAGAAGCTTCAAATGTAAATATGAAATGACAAAAATGGCATTCAGTTCAGTGTAGTATGACTGCTATGACCATTCTAGTAGTTATAGAATTCCGGTAGTTCTAGTGTTAATGTATTGTTTTCAAAGTTACTGAGATAGACTTTCCCCTCTGGGACAACTAGCCCCGGTCTCCTCCTAGTGCCCAGTTTGCAGTTGTGCTTCTGTTTGTATTATGAGTTCATGCAATACCTTTTGATAGAGTGACACAATCGATGTAAACACAAACATGCAGAAACTTTCCAGTCTCCAAAGAGATGCAGCAATAAATCAATCAGACACTGTACATTCATAAACTGAATGTTTATGGGTGAAACTTAAAAATCTAAAAAAAAACTAGGATTTGTTCTTAACCCAGGATAAAAACTGAACAATGTGATAAATGTTAACACAGGTCAACGTGTGAAAATCTCTATACAGTGGCATTACCTTGCTACTCTTTTAAGTGCTTTGGATTACTGTAGTTGACATGATGATGAATATGGTTATCAGTCAGTACTGTGATATATATTA
>NW_015506707.1:176014-177254 GCF_001515645.1 Sinocyclocheilus grahami
CCTAGCGTTTGTCGACGCAGCTCGAGTTCCTGAAGAGGAACTACAGTTTTCAGACTTAGGAAATCTTTATTTTAAAAACCACAACACATCCCTGGAAGGTGTTATTATGTTTCTCATATCTGCAGCAAAATGTCCATAAACAGTGATAGTGATACCTAGATTTAAGGTAGATAAATTGAGACTTTAATAAATATACTAAGAGTTATTAATAAGAAATGCAATTTTTTCAATGTAATAATGAATTATTTCTTGTGCTGTAATTATAATATGCTTTCTATTTAATTGTATTTAAGTTTAAAATGTTTGCTAATTTTTTCTTATTGTATTCTATGCAATGTTTTCTCATTTATTGCCACGGAATATAAAAATAAAAAAGTTAATTGCAAATTTGTATCCCACAATTCTGACTTTTTCCTCACAATTCTTAGTTTATATCTCACCATTTGGATCTATTTTTTCTCACAGTCCTCAGAAAAAAATTCTGAGATATAAACTCAATATTGTGAGACATAAACCGTTATCCATCAATTAGCTATATTGCAATTCTGAGAAGAAGTGCAAAAGGGCATTTCTTATAACATTGTTAGTTGTGTGTTAAATGGTTTGCTTAAATCCATAATAAAAGAAAGTGGACTTGTGCAAAGTCCAGAAGCTCTGTACATTTTAAAAATGGAAAATAAATAAATAAAAATAATATTAAAAGCAGGGAATAAGCAGAATAAATGACTCAGTGACTCACTTATTAGGACAGTGGTTTGCCGCCACCTACTGGTAATTATAGTTTCACATTTAAAAGTATCATTCTATTTTTTTCTAGCATTTTATTTCTATATAGCCGTTTTTATATTTAAAACATTAATCTCATAATATTTTTAATGCAATTTGTAAGTGCAGTGTAATGTACAAGTGCTAGAAATAAATAAAAAAGTGTATATAACCCTGCATGTTTAATTAGGCTTATACTTGGCTTTTTTTTAAAGCCACTTACTCAATGTAAATATATATGTATATACACATTATATATATTCACAGATGAACAGAAAGTTCAAAAGAACAGCATTGATTTGAAATAGAAATCTATTTTCTAAAGCAACATTATAAATGTCTTTACTGTCACTTTTCATCAGTTTAATGTGTCCTTAGTAAATAAAATGAATTTCAAAGCTTTGAACAGTAGTGTATGTTGAAATTTGAGTTCTGTTATTTAAGAATGCACTTTCTAAAAGAACAAGTGCACGCT
>NW_015506707.1:177573-180931 GCF_001515645.1 Sinocyclocheilus grahami
TTATTTACTTTTTATGTGTCTTCATTTTAACCTTTATCTCCACATCAAATCCTCAATATCACTGCAAAATTATTTACTCATTTCAAATGAGAAATATTACACATTTTTCATTTTACCCGCAAACATACTCACATAAAGCCATTTATACTTTATTGCAAATCTCAGTAGTTTGATTGTTTATATTGGCTCCACATGGAAACTATACTATTGTCCAGCTCTAAACTGTAAATTTCAACTATAAGGCATGAAGATATGTGACCCTACAGCACAAAAGCAGTGTTAAGTCGCTGGGGTATATTTGTAGCAATAGCCAACAATACATTGTATGGGTCACAATTATACATTTCTCTTTTATGCCAAAAATCATTAGGATATTAAGTAAAGATCATGTTCCATGAAGATATTTTGTAAATTTCCTACCGTAAATATATCAACACTTAATTTTTGATTAGTAATATGCATTGCTGAGAACTTCATTTGGACAACTTTAAAGATGATTTTCTCAATATTTTGATTTTTTTTGCACCCTCAGATTCCAGATTTTCAAATATTGTCCTATCCTAACAAACCAAACATCAATGGAAAGATTATTTATTCTGATTTCTGATGAGGTGTAAATCTCAATTTCAAAACATTGACCCATATGACTGGTTTTATGGTCCAGGGTCACATATCATAAATTATGTACATATAATACACATATCATTCATAATATTACTTTACAATCAAAAGCACTGAAGCTCCATTGTTTCAGATATTATAAATCTACATTTCTGAAAGTTCAGACTTTATTTATATGATTATTTCTCCTCATGTGTGTCTCTGTCTCTCAGGTGTGTATTGAGGATGATATCGCTGTGACGACTGACGGCGTGGAGCTGCTGACCTGCGTTCCTCGAACCGTGGAGGAGATCCAGGCCTTCATAGCGGATGAAACGCCCAAACCCTTCAGTCCCATCAGCAGCCAGAAACTCTGAAGAGATGATGATGATGAAACTCCTTTCCTCAACATATCAGACTTTAACCTGTATCTAAAGAAACAAGCATCCTTAATATCTCACTCTATAAAGATAGATCAGTCACATGACAGCTGCCGTTTTGCTAAAAATAATTTCCCATAAACCATACTGCAGATGAATTCGAGGATCATTTATGCTTTCACTTTAATTTTCAGAGTTTGATGTTCTTAATAAAAGCAGCTCTGAACTTTACCTGAGTTGAAAGAACTTCCCTCAACTCATTTGCATTATCTTCTGTACACTTTCAGCACGTTTGTAAGAAAATGCTATGCTTATTTTTAATAAAGGTCGGATTTTTCTAGCATCATTTAGCATTGTGTGTGAAATGTTATTTACTCGTTTAGAAAATTCTGTAGTTTAAATCACATATGATGTGTTTTTGTCAAACTAGAATTGGTGGAATAGAAGTAAACAGAGACAAGAGGAGAACAATCCTCACACTCCGTGCTGTAGGAATGAAGCGCTGTTACAGTTCAAGGAGAACATTGTCTTCTGGATTTTATCCTATGATTAGAGCTAAAGATGTGCATCTAAATGCATTAAATCATTATTGTCAGATTGTAGTGCTGATTTGAAATGTTACTATGAGTTTTCAGTCAGATATTTGATTAAATGTAAATCTGGTGCAGCAGGTTTGACACTGAACCGGCTTTATCAGTCCTGTGGTTTAACCGCGGCTCTGAAAATATGATTCATTCAGGAATACAGTAAGATGTAGAGATGTAGACGCTCACAGTCACACGAGTCCTCAGCTGTTAGCAGGGAGAAAACCATCAAGAGGATCAGTGTGCTTTTCCTAGTGGACTGAGAGTTTGCTGTAACTGTGAATTGTGTGGATTATAACCTTTATGTCTTGTCTCACACACTTCATCATTTGTTTCTTTAGTTTGCTTCCAGCAGTTCACTTGTGATTCTGCTCTTCTCGTGAAACTTCAGCTCTTCTCTGAAATGATTCTGATGAAGTTTGATTTTCATGTAAGGGCTGAGGCTGTTAGGTATGTTGCAGGTCTGGTCGTGGCAGATGTTGAACTTCATATGATTTGTACTGTATTCCTGAATGAATCATATTTTCAGAGGCGCAGTTAAACCACAGGACTGATAAAGCCGGTTCATTATTATTAATTTTGCTTACTAGTCAAGTGTCAGATGAGAAGTGGCCCATGAGAAGAGAAAAACTAGCCAATAACACAGAAATCACAACTACATATATCTCCCTCTCTGCCTACCATCCCAGGTCCCGGGTGCTTTGTACTTTGTTTATCAGTTCTTAACAGAAACATAGTTCATATAGTTCAGCTTTGCATATAAAACTATGATTATATGTTACACAGAATGAGAAGAATACAGACTGAAAATATATAGAATAATGACACTGACATACTGTATTTAGCCTGACAGCATCTCCTCCAAACACAGATACTGAATCAGGACAACACTTTTTTCTCAGGCTCTCTACGACCCACTCAGAACGGTCCACCGGTTGAGAAACACTGCGATACACTGAGATATTGTTAGTATTATTACAAATAAACTAAAACCTGATCAATCTATAACTAGTCCATATTTTCTTTAACACCATATATTTTTTGCTGGAAACTCTGCTGATGATTTGTCAATATATAATATTATATGCTATAAAGTATGCATTTTGTTAGTTTTGTTTGCTTCTATTGTCCTCATTTGTAATTCCCCTGCAGGAACTCGAGCTGCGTCGAGATTCGCTTTGGGAACGCCCCTGCGTGACCGCGTTCTGAAGCACGTGTCCAATCCGTCCAATGGAGCAGCGAGACGTCACCAGCGGGGTGACGTAAGCACCAGAAAGCATAAAGGCGCATCCGGCCAGGTGCCACCCAGCTTCTGATCTTCAGCAGCGCTCTGTGTATGTGTCTGTCTATTTACCGGTGTCTGTCCGGGAAAAAAAGCACAAGCACTCATATATATATATAAACAATGAAAAAGTCTATGGTGAGCGAACGGCAGTACAAACGCTGTGTTCCCCCCTGCCCACGATATCTGACGGCAGGGGATACACACGATTTGTGTGTCGTTTGTTTGGGAGCGGAGCACACACGGTCAGCTCTCGAGGGGGCTGGTTGTCATGATTGCGAGCTGCTCTCGCTGCGCACGCTCCGCTCTCGCCTGGCCGTGTTCGATGAAAGCGGTCAGGCTCGCGATCCCGCTGGCAGCGGTCCCGCTGTTGCCGAGGCACAGCGCAGACTGTTGTCATGGGGATCGCAAGTGGATTTAGCGGAGGGATCCGAGACGGGCTCGTCCTTTTCTCGGTCCTCACCCGCTAGATCCGCGGCTCTCTCTCAGGGTTCGGAAGCCCGCGCTGCGGT
>NW_015506707.1:185818-188975 GCF_001515645.1 Sinocyclocheilus grahami
TTATTAATTTTGCTTACTAGTCAAGTGCCAGGTGAGAAGTGGCCCATGAGAAGAGAAAAACTAGCCAATAACACAGAAATCACAACTACATATATCTCCCTCTCTGCCTACCATCCCAGGTCCCGGGTGCTTTGTACTTTGTTTATCAGTTCTTAACAGAAACATAGTTCATATAGTTCAGCTTTGCATATAAAACTATGATTATATGTTACACAGAATGAGAAGAATACAGACTGAAAATATATAGAATAATGACACTGACATACTGTATTTAGCCTGACAGCATCTCCTCCAAACACAGATACTGAATCAGGACAACACTTTTTTCTCAGGCTCTCTACGACCCACTCAGAACGGTCCACCGGTTGAGAAACACTGCGATACACTGAGATATTGTTAGTATTATTACAAATAAACTAAAACCTGATCAATCTATAACTAGTCCATATTTTCTTTAACACCATATATTTTTTGCTGGAAACTCTGCTGATGATTTGTCAATATATAATATTATATGCTATAAAGTATGCATTTTGTTAGTTTTGTTTGCTTCTATTGTCCTCATTTGTAATTCCCCTTCAGGAACTCGAGCTGCGTCGAGATTCGCTTTGGGAACGCCCCTGCGTGACCGCGTTCTGAAGCACGTGTCCAATCCGTCCAATGGAGCAGCGAGACGTCACCAGCGGGGTGACGTAAGCACCAGAAAGCATAAAGGCGCATCCGGCCAGGTGCCACCCAGCTTCTGATCTTCAGCAGCGCTCTGTGTATGTGTCTGTCTATTTACCGGTGTCTGTCCGGGAAAAAAAGCACAAGCACTCATATATATATATAAACAATGAAAAAGTCTATGGTGAGCGAACGGCAGTACAAACGCTGTGTTCCCCCCTGCCCACGATATCTGACGGCAGGGGATACACACGATTTGTGTGTCGTTTGTTTGGGAGCGGAGCACACACGGTCAGCTCTCGAGGGGGCTGGTTGTCATGATTGCGAGCTGCTCAATGAGCAAATGTAAATGTAAATATTTACATGTATCATAAATTATATACATATTGAATGCACTATATATGTTTTATCTTCATAATATTACTTTACAATTAAAAGCACTGAAGCTCCATTGTTTCGGATATTATAAATATGCATTTCTGAAAGTTCAGACTTTATTTATATGATTATTGCTCCTCATGTGTGTGTCTCTGTCTCTCAGGTGTGTATTGAGGATGATATCGCTGTGACGGCTGACGGCGTGAAGCTGCTGACCTGCGTTCCTCGAACCGTGGAGGAGATCGAGGCCTTCATAGCGGATGAAACGCCCAAACCCTTCAGTCCCATCAGCAGCCAGAAACTCTGAAGAGATGATGATGATGATGATGATGATTACAACACTTCTTTCCTCAGCATATCAGACTTTAACCTTTATCTAAAGAAACAAGGATCCTTAATATCTCACTCTATAAAGATAGATCAGTCACATGACAGCTGTCGTTTTGCTAAAAAATAATTTCCCATAAACCATACTGCAGATTAATTCGAGGATCATTTATGCTTTCATGTTGCAATTTTCAGAGTTTGATATTCTTAATAAAAGCAGCTCTGAACTTTGTTCAGCCTGAATTAACAGAACTTTACTCAGTTCATTTGCATTATCTTCTGTACACTTTCAGCACGTTTGTAAGACAATGCAATGCTTATTTTAATAAAGGTCTGATTTTTCTAGCATCATTTAGCATCGTGTGTGAAATGTTCAAAATTTAATTTACTCGTTCAAAAAAATTCTGCCGTTTAAATCCCATATGATGTGTTTTTGTCAAACTAGAAATGGTGGAATAGAAGTAAACAGAGACAAGAGGAGAAAAATCCTCACACTCCGTGCTGTAGGAATGAAGCGCTGTTACAGTTCAAGGAGAACATTGTCTTTTGGATTTTATCCTATGATTAGAGCTAAAGATGTACATCTAAATGCATGAAATCATTATTGTCAGATTGTAGAGCTGATTTGAAATGTTACTATGAGTTTTCAGTCACAATTGATTAAATGTAAATCTGGTGCAGCAGGTTTGACACTGAACCGGCTTTATCAGTCCTGTGGTTTAACTGCGGCTCTGAAAATATGATTCATTCAGGAATACAGTACAAATCATATGAAGTTCAACATCTGCCACGACCAGACCTGCAACATACCTAACAGCCTCAGCCCTTACATGAAAATCAAACTTCATCAGAATCATTTCAGAGAAGAGCTGAAGTTTCACGAGAAGAGCAGAATCACAAGTGAACTGCTGGAAGCAAACTAAAGAAACAAATGATGAAGTGTGTGAGACAAGACATAAAGGTTATAATCCACACAATTCACAGTTACAGCAAACTCTCAGTCCACTAGGAAAAGCACACTGATCCTCTTGATGGTTTTCTCCCTGCTAACAGCTGAGGACTCGTGTGACTGTGAGCGTCTACATCTGTGAGCAGCTACTGCAAAGTTACTGGAACAATCCACAACGCTTGACCTCCCGTGAAAAGATCCCATCGCAAACAAACATTTACATTTATTCATTCAGTTGACGCTTTTATCCAAAACGGGGAACATCACAAGCAATTTGTCAACGCATGTTACCAAACAGTTTTGAAGATTAAATTATTCTCCATTCCAGCAGATACTGGCTGTACTTGTTTGCATACTGCATACGTGTAAAACAGTTTGAGTTTGAGGCTGTAACAGTACTAAGATTGCTGTTAAGTCACCTGACTTCCATTAAATGAACTTCTTTCCAGTAAATCACCTGGATGCAGAGTTTGCTCCGTCATCATGAGGGTGCAGCGCTCAATTGTTGCATCAGTTTCAGTTGTTAATTCTGTTCACTTCATAGCAACTCTATTAGTTTATTTGCATCCAGAGAATTGATTTGAAAAGGCAGAAAACTTTTTGAAGTTTTTCTGTCTTCCAACTTGAAGTTTAACAAGAAAAGAGACAGGGCTCCTCAAACTCACAAGTCCTGGCTTCTTACAACAACTCGTCTTTTCTTTGGAAGTCAGTTTAAAGACACTATTATTCCTATCACTCCTATTAATATTATTGTAGTTTAAACTACGAACTTGGCATTGTGTACTGTGACTATTGTTGACATGCGTTGACAAATTGCTTGTGATGTTCCCCGTTTTG
>NW_015506707.1:191372-199870 GCF_001515645.1 Sinocyclocheilus grahami
GTCTCTTTGGATAAAAGCATCTGCTAAATGAGCAAATGTAAATGTAAATATTTACATGTATCATAAATTATATACATATTGAATGCACTATATATGTTTTATCTTCATAATATTACTTTACAATTAAAAGCACTGAAGCTCCATTGTTTCGGATATTATAAATATGCATTTCTGAAAGCTCAGACTTTATTTATATGATTATTGCTCCTCATGTGTGTGTCTCTGTCTCTCAGGTGTGTATTGAGGATGATATCGCTGTGACGGCTGACGGCGTGAAGCTGCTGACCTGCGTTCCTCGAACCGTGGAGGAGATCGAGGCCTTCATAGCGGATGAAACGCCCAAACCCTTCAGTCCCATCAGCAGCCAGAAACTCTGAAGAGATGATGATGATGATGATGAAACTCCTTTCCTCAACATATCACACTTTAACCTGTATCTCAGTAAATGAGTATCTTTGATATCTCACTCGATAAAGGGAAATAAGTCACATGACAGCTGCCGTTTAGCCGAAAATATTTTCCCATATTGCAGATGAATTACAGGATCATTTATGCTTTCATGTAGCCGTGCTTGTGCTTTCATTTTCAGAGTTTGATATTCTTGATAAAAGCAGCTCTGAACTTTGTTTAGCCTCAATTAACAGAACTTTACTCAGTTCATTTGCATTGTATTCTGTATACTTTCTGCAAGTTTGTAAGACAATGCAATGCTTTTTATTAAAGGTCTAATTTTTCGAGCATCATTTAGAATCGTGTATGAAATGTTATTTACTAATTCAGAAAATGTTGTAATTTAAATCCCATAAGATTTTTTTTTTTTTTTTTTTTTTCAAACTAAAATAGCAGTAAACCGAGACAGGAGGAGAAAAATTCAATGAAAAAAATCCTGACTCTAAATGTGACTGTAGGAATGAAGTGCTGTTACAGTTTAACGAGACAATTATGTTTTGGTTTCTGACCTAAAGTGTTACATGATTTGAGCAAAAGCAGCAACATGTTTTATCCCATTACTGTCAGACTGAAATGTTACTGAAGTTTAATCTTGACAAACAGTTTTGGAGATTCTCATCTTTCCCTGTTCCAGTTGATACTGCATACTGGCTCTTCTTGTTTGCATGCTGCATACGTGTGAAACAATGTGAGTGTTACAGCTAAAATTGTCAGTAAGTCACTTGGTTTCCATTAAATGAACTTCTTTCCAGTAAATCACAAAGATACAGAGAGTTTGCTCCGTCATCATGAGGGTGTGGAGCTCTAATATCAGTGTTGCAGAAATGTTTGCATTCTTATTTATGCTCACCTCATAGCAACATGTTTATTTGAATTTTTAAATCATTTTCTGTCAATCACTAATAGCTGCAGGGTAAACACACGAACACAATAAAACACATTCACATGCATTATAATAGTTTAATGGCAGGTTCCGTTGTGACAACTTACCCCATGGAGTGTGACATCATGTCCTGCCACTGCCACAAGGGGTTAATGTGTGTGTTAGATCAGGAATGAAGAGACAGGGAGTCCAGGGTGGAGATGAAGAGTCTTTTATTAATTTTGCTTACTAGTCAAGCGTCAGGTGAGAAGTGGCCCATGAGAAGAGAAAAAGTGGCCAATAACACAGAAATCACAACTACATATATCTCCCTCTCTGCCTACCATCCCAGGTCCCGGGTGCACCAAGTACTTTGTTTATCAGTTCTTAACAGAAACATAGTTCATATAGTTCAGCTTTGCATATAAAACTATGATTATATGTTACACAGTATGAGAAGAATACAGACTGAAAATATTAAAAACAAATAAGGTTTGTGCCTATACAGAAATTGGCTTTCAGCAGTAAACACACCATGAGAAAAATTCACAAAATTCACTATATAAAGTGTAACAGCTGTGTGTCAGATTTAATCACAGTTGTCTTGCATGAATGTAAAAGAGAAGTACAATTAATTCATATTTGGTCTGCTTTAATTCTGGTCAAAAGATGCAGATCCTGAGGTCTTCATGGACTCGCATCATGTGAAAGCATGGTCTCTGTGTGGAAGAGACAAAACAAATAAACTGCTGTTACTGTATATTCACACTCCCACAGAGTAAACATTAATGAAAATATTCAGAAAAACAGAAAGTTATGCTGAGGTTAGTTAGAACAGTGTGAAATTACTTTTAAAGATGGTGTTAAGACGAAAGCTACAAACAGTTACCCAGAACAAGCATAACTCAATTCATATGTGTCATTATGATGCATTCATGATGTTTTGAAAGAATGTGATTGTATTGAATGTTGTACCTCATGTTCTATGTCCTCTGTTTTCTAATTGGAGTTCTTGAGTTCTTGCTTCAAGTTCTTGTATTCTTGCTTCAAGTTCTTGTATTCTTGCTTCAGGTTCTTGTATTCCTTCTGCTTCTTCCTCATTATTGGCAGGAATTTCATTGGCAGTGGCATTAACATCCTCCAGGATCTGTGGAAACTCATCACAGAACCTTTGCAATTCTTCCGATCCACCATTGATACTAATAACATTTCGGACGGTAGCTGTTACTTTTCTGAGAGTCCACTGAACAGTGATATTATAATTTCTGTTTCTGATTAATTTCATCCAGCGAACAGGATCTAACTTGGGTCTGAAAAGCAGATTGCATAGATTTTCCAAACTAGGAGGATGAACTGGTTTATAAACTCTGAAGAGAACATCTCCATTTGCGTCCAGCTGATTATTTCTGTATTTTTTTTGTCTATATTTACTAAAGGTACTGGCATTCTCCTCTCCATAAATGTCTCTGACGAGTGCCATTTCTAGTCAGTGCTGGTGTGTGAAGATTGTGAAGGTCCTGGTTAAAATCTGTTGTTAACCACCTCATCCTTATAAACACCTGTGATTACGCAAGCCAACCAGAAGACGGTAGAAAACTTTGTTCAATCCAGCACATTTGATTCAGTGCCAAGATGAAAACGGTTCGACATGTTTGTGTGCTCTAAACTGGTAAATCCTGAATGTTTCACATGTTTTTTAGCCACATATCTGACTCAAATGTAAATCAGGTACAGCGGGTTTTAACCTGAATCAGTCAGTCCTGTGGTTTTTACTGCAACTCTGCGAATATAATTATTTATGTTTTATGTGATTAAAGTTGGCTATGGTGTGCAAAAAAATTATTGGAGCTAGATTTACAACTGTTTTAAATGTAAATGACTGTACACACCCAAATCTAGACCACATGAAATGTATAACACTACAGGTCATTCCCAAATATTTAGCTCTGAGAAGGTTGTGTGTAAAGCTCCTTTTCTATGATAAAATGCAGTCTATTAAGTCATAGAAGGAGTAGCTTCTTACTGCATATAATAAATGTGGTGTATAAGATTAATTGAAAAGATAACAAACAAAAAAATAGAGAAACACTGTTTAAATATTTATTAACAACAGCAGTAAATACTGTAATGTAGAGTACAAAAAAATCTGCACTAGAAACAAAGAGCAAAGAAGAACAAATTCTTTTTGTTTTTCACATTTTTACTGCTGTACGTCCTACAGTTGGCACAGTATGATTACAAGTATGATCCATCATATACAAGCCATTCTCAACCTGACTTCCACTTTTTTTTGTTTACATAGGCAGAAGGTGAACAATTCCAGGGTAAGACTATAAAATAAGCCTAATGTTAGTGTAATCTATTAACTACACACATCATAAACCTGTCTATGTACAAGTATCTCACCAGATATGGGTGTCATCTCATAAAATATTTTTTAATACGACAGAATTTGAATTTAACATGATCACAATTTAATAAAAACATTGTAAGTTACTAACTATTACCCTTTAGTTTCCGCGGTTATTCAAACGGTGAATAAAGAACAACACATTTTTCTCAGGCTCTCCACGACCCACTCAGAACGGTCCACCAGCTGAGAAACACTGTGATACACTGAGATATTGTTAGTATTATTACAAAGAAACTAAAACCTGATCAATCTATGACTACTCCATATTTTCTTTAACACCATATATTTTTTGCTGGAAACTCTGCTGATGATTCGTCAATATATAATATTATATGCTATAAAATATGCATTTTGTTAGTTTTGGTTGCTTCTAATGTCCTCATTTGTAAGTCTCTTTTGGATAAAAGCATCTGCTAAATGATCAAATGTAAATGTAAATATTTACATGTATCATAAATTATATACATATAGAATGCACTACATATGTTTTATCTTCATAATATTACTTTACAATCAAAAGCACTGAAGCTCCATTGTTTCAGATATTATAAATATGCATTGCTGAAAGTTCAGACTTTATTTATATGATTATTGCTCCTCATGTGTGTGTCTCTCTGTCTCTCAGGTGTGTATTGAGGATGATATCGCTGTGACGGCTGACGGCGTGGAGCTGCTGACCTGCGTTCCTCGAACCGTGGAGGAGATCCAGGCCTTCATAGAGGATGAAACGCTTCAGTCCCATCAGCAGCCAGAAACTCTGAAGAGATGATGATGATGAAACTCCTTTCCTCAGCATATCAGACTTTAACCTGTATCTAAAGAAACAAGCATCTTTGATATCTCTCTCGATAAAAGGAAATAAGTCACATGACAGCTACCATTTAGCAGAAAATATTTTCCCATATTGCAGATGAATTACAGGATCATTTATGCTTTCATGTAGTCATGCTTGTGCTTTACTTTTTTTTAGAGTTTGATATTCTTAATAAATGCAGCTCTGAACTTTGTTTAGCCTCAATTAACAGAACTTTACTCAGTTCATTTGCATTGTATTCTGTATACTCTCTGCAAGTTTGTAAGACAGTGCAATGCTTTTTATTACAGGTCTAATTTTTCTAGCATCATTTAGAATCGTGTATGAAATGTTATTTACTAATTCAGAAAATGTTGACATTTAAATCCCATATGATGTTGAACTAAAATTGCAGGTATAGCAGTAAACCGAGACAGGGAGGAGAAAAATCAATGAAAAAAATCCTGACTCTAAATGTGACTGTAGGAATGAAGTGCTGTTACAGTTTAACGAGACAATTATGTTTTGGTTTCTGTCCTAAAGTGTTACATGATTTGAGCAAAAGGAGCAACATGTTTGATCCCATTACTGTCAGACTGGAATGATCTGAAATGTTATTGAAGTTTAATCTTGACAAGCAGTTTTGGAGATTCTCATCTTTCCCCGTTCCAGTTGATACTGCATACTGGCTCTTCTTGTTTGCATGCTGCATACGTGTAAAACAATGTGAGTGTTACAGCTAAAACTGCCAGTGAGTCACATGGTTTCCATTAAATGAACTTCTTTCCAGTAAATCACAAAGATACAGAGAGTTTGCTCCGTCATCATGAGGGTGTGGAGCTCTAATATCAGTGTTGCAGAAATGTTTGCATTCTTATTTATGCTCACCTCATAGCAACATGTTTATTTGCATGTAGAGAAATGAGTGGGAAAAGATGCTTTTGGAAGTATTTCTGTCCTCTAACTTAAAATGTATCACAATGAAAGAGACGAAGTGTCTTAAAACTCACAAGGCTTGCCTTCTCACAGCAAGCTGTCTTTTTGTTTAAGACATTAAGCACTTATGTACTAAATAATAATAATTATGACTTACCTGTGTTTCACCTCTGCTCTAGCTGTATGTATTATTCTAATCTATACAATAAACTTGGCATTGTATAGTATGATTGTTGAATTGTGACAAAGTGCTTTGTAACGTTCATCATTTGTAAGTCACTTTGGATAAAGGCATGTGCGAGATTTAGCTCTTGTCTCATGTGCACACTTCATCATTTAGTATTTCTTTAGTTTGTTTCCAGCAGTTTTAGTTGTTATTTTGCACGTATACACCTTCAGCTCTTCTCTGAAATGGTGAAAAATGTTTCATGGAACAATGCTACATTTTCAAGTAGAGACTTGGTACAGTATGTTGTTGATCTAGTTGTGTTAGATGTTAATCTCCATGTGCTGTACTGTATGGTTTTTGTTTCAGTGAATCATATATTCAGAGCTGCAGTTAAACCACAGGACTGATAAAGCCGGTTCAGTGTCAAACCTGCTGCACCAGATTTACATTTAATCAATTATGTGACTGAAAAACACATGAGAACAGGATGATTATTAGATTCCTTTTTTAATAGATATTTTAACTATATATCATTGTCTGTGATAATGTGTGTTTGTTCACTTAGCTGTGATTTGGGAACAAATCTGAATATTGTTTGAATATAGTTTTTGTCTTGACACACCCATAAGAGAACAGGATGATTATTGAGGATGGTCAAGATACTTTAACATGCTTCCTTCTTTTAACTATATATCATTGTCTGTGATAATGTATGTTTGTTCACTTAGTTGTGGTTTGGGAACAAATCAGAATATTGTTTGAATATAGTTTTTGTCTTGACACACCCATAAGTGATTTTCACAGCACAGTTCATTGCCTTTTTAACCCCACTTCAGTTCATTAACATAAAGAAATGTTTCACACTTTTTTAACATGTTTTTTAACCCTGTGTCATAAACTGATTTTGCGAGCCCAGATGGAAAATGAATAAATTGGAGTGAAGAAGAGACCTTTCATATCAAAAAGAGTCTGTTCAGGGCATAAGTGGAAGGTGCCATCAGGAATATAGAATCCCAATTGATTGATTGACTGATTAACTGTATTCGTCCAATCAGTGATACTGACTGCACAAATATGTCAATAAGAATTTTAACTCTGAGTTTATCAATGCATAAATATCTGAGTCTCCAGGATTCATTCTTAATCCAGGATAAAGACTGAACAGTGTGAAACATGGAAAAAATAAAGCAGGATTCTGTTAGCTAAAATGACCCGGGGATAATGTGTGTAAAAATTTGAAATGCTTTTATCATGTACTGTAGTTGCCTTGATGAATATGGTTATTATTCAGTACTATGGAGACTTGTTTTCATCTGAGCACTGAATCAAGTATGTACTGACTGAAGAAACCTCCTGTCATGTTCTGTATGGTTTGTGCAATCACAAGGGTTTATAAGGGAGAGGTGATTAACAGGAGGTTTTAAACAGGACCTTCACCATCCTCACCACACCAGCACTGACTAGAAAGGGCAGCAGAAATGCCACCAAAAAATAAAGTCAGAAACATGTATGGAAATGCTGGAAGTTTTACAGAGTGGACTGAGAGACAAAGAGCTGTATTCAAAGAAGAGGAGCTTCGTCAAAATCCAGATATTCTTTTCAAAATGTTTATTCCAATAGATCAATCTGATGTTGATTACAATCTAGCTCGTCTGGTCTTCAAACCCACTAATCCTACTCAGTGGTTGAACTTAATCACAAATAGATATAAAGCTCTCAATGTTAGACAGATTGATTACAGCGAGATTGAAGATCCAGTCCAAGGTGGACCAGTCCAAGATGAGCCAGTCCAAGGTGGACCAGACCAAGACGAGCCAGTCCAAGGTGGACCAGTGCAAGAAGTTGTGATTCATCATCTAACAGCTGTTCTGTTTTCATGAGAATTTATTCATGTTTACTTTATAATAATATGAGAGCATGAATATAACAGCAGTTTGTTTTTGTCTCTTCTGCACAGACATCATGTTTACAGCTGATGGGAACTTTTGAAGACATCAAGATCTGCATCTCTTGACCAGATTTAAAGCAAACCGAATATGAATTTACTGTATTTCTCTTCTCTGTCGCATTCAAGTCGGACAACTGTGATTATATCTGACACAGAGTTCTTTCACTTTTTATTATACTTTATATTTCTCTGGGTGTGTTTATTGAAAGATCATTTCTGGGTAAAGATTGTATTTCTATATAATTTCTACATATCACTTTCTATGTAAACCTTAAACAACAAATATCTAATAGACAAGTTCACTGTTACTACACTGTTAACACACGTTACCCTTTTGTGTAAATGTCGTTACAGTGTATGGGGTAAGTTGTCACATTAAAACTTGCCATAAACTATTATAATGCATCCCTCTGTGTGTGTGTGTGTGTGTGTGTGTGTGTGTGTTCACATGTTTACCCAAAAGCTATTAGAAATAGCCTATTACTAAAAAACAATAAAATCAAAATTCAAATAACATTAAAAAAAACACTGATATTCTAGTTTTGAGGACACAATTCACTCAGAAAATAATGACAACATAAACCACTGCTAATGAAAACTAGCATTTATTTCATTTAACACTAGAACTACCAAGGCAGTCATTTTGACAGTTTTAAAATTGTTAAATGTAATAACTTTGTTGAAATAAAACCCACATAACTATAATACCTTGACTTCCTAAATGTGTGTATATTTTAATGTAACATTTATAGTTTATTAAAATGACAAAACACAAAAGAGTTCTGAGTATTTCTACCTTGAATGGCCAAAGCGGTCAAACTGACCATTCGCATTACAGCATTACAGACGTTTCTGCTTTTGCGACTTTTTCCAGCAGTTGAAGATGCATGTCACTGTTGCCTAGCAACTTGTGTTCTAGTGTTCTAG
>NW_015506707.1:203393-204184 GCF_001515645.1 Sinocyclocheilus grahami
TGTGTGTGTGTGTGTGTGTGTGTGTGTGTGTGTGTGTTCACATGTTTACCCAAAAACTAAAAAACTAAAAAACAATCAAATCAAAATTCAAATAACATTAAAAAAAACACTGAAATTCTAGTTTTGAGGACACAATTTACTTATTTAAAATAATGACAACATAAACCACTGCTAATGAAAACTAGCATTTATTTCATTTAACACTAGAACTACCAAGGCAGTCATTTTGACCGTTTTAAAATTGTTAAATGTAATAACTTTGTTGAAATAAAACCCACATAACTATAATACATTGACTTCCTAAATGTGTGTATATTTTAATGTAACATTTATAGTTTATTAAAATGACAAAACACAAAAGAGTTCTGAGTATTTCTACCTTGAATGGCCAAAGCGGTCAGACTGACCGTTCACATTACAGACGGCGTATCGTTTCTGCTTTTGTGACTTTTTCCAGCGGTTGAAGATGCATGTCACTGTTGCCTAGCAACTTTTGTTCTAGTTGTTTTTATATTCTATTGCTAAGCTAAAATTCATGTTTGTAAAAAAGCCGGGTGGACACCTCCAATACAACAACTGCTGTCCTTCAATCTGCCACGGCTCCAGGTAGGCTATGTTAGGCTGGAAGCCTGAGCCTGGCTGTTATCAATAATAGTCTACTTCAATGTTATGACAAAATAGCCATTATAATAATAATAATAATATTACCTATAACAGATCCATGTATTCATGGATCACAATTCCAGTGGTGGCTGCATAGAATTGTTTCCAATTCATCTGATCATCTGATC
>NW_015506707.1:204382-205207 GCF_001515645.1 Sinocyclocheilus grahami
TGTGTGTGTGTGTGTGTGTGTGTGTGTGTGTGTGTGTTCACATGTTTACCCAAAAGCTATTAGAAATAGCCTATTACTAAAAAACAATAAAATCAAAATTCAAATAACATTAAAAAAAACACTGATATTCTAGTTTTGAGGACACAATTCACTCAGAAAATAATGACAACATAAACCACTGCTAATGAAAACTAGCATTTATTTCATTTAACACTAGAACTACCAAGGCAGTCATTTTGACAGTTTTAAAATTGTTAAATGTAATAACTTTGTTGAAATAAAACCCACATAACTATAATACCTTGACTTCCTAAATGTGTGTATATTTTAATGTAACATTTATAGTTTATTAAAATGACAAAACACAAAAGAGTTCTGAGTATTTCTACCTTGAATGGCCAAAGCGGTCAAACTGACCGTTCGCATTACAGACGGCGTATCATTTCTACTTTTGCGACTTTTTCCAGCAGTTGAAGATGCATGTCACTGTTGCCTAGCAACTTGTGTTCTAGTTGTTTTTATATTCTATTGCTAAGCTAAAATTCATGTTTGTAAAAAAGCCGGGTGGACACCTCCAATACAACAACTGCTGTCCTTCAATCTGCCACGGCTCCAGGTAGGCTATGTTAGGCTGGAAGCCTGAGCCTGGCTGTTATCAATAATAGTCTACTTCAATGTTATGACAAAATAGCCATTATAATAATAATAATAATAATAATGGCTATTATTATTTTTATGCTAGTGTAAAGCTATAGCTAATGCATATATGCTACATTTTAGCCCGACAAGACTGATATTGTGAAATAAAACAAACTATAGGCTTTT
>NW_015506708.1:0-544 GCF_001515645.1 Sinocyclocheilus grahami
TTTTTTTGTTATTTAATAATTTCGATGACTGCTGTTATCATGTTACCTTAACATGTAAGAAGTAATAGTGATCCATTGAATCAAACTTCCGAATGGTACTTTACATTGATTAGAGACGCAGGCAGTGTTGCCAGGTCTGTGTCACAAAATCAGTCCAATCAAAAATAGGCTCAAACAACCCCATTGACCCCATCCAAATATTAAAACTCAACATATGCCACTCCCATACCTACAATACATGTTTTACAGTCACTGTTACGTGTTACACACTATTTCAGCTTGAAAACCACTTGTAAACAGTCTGTTTTCATAAAGGAGCTCAAAAGCCCTTCCCTCACAAAACTCATGATCTAGCACAGTTTTATTATTGGAAGAATGTAAAATATTTAAATGCATGCATTTTAGTCAATTGCAATCCCATCATAACAGAGCGTGTTTTTGTTCACAATCACTGGCCCTGCGTCTCAGTGTTCATACTATCCATTCTAAATAATATCTTTGATTAGAATAAGTGTGTCCCAAAGCATAGTATGTTGAAAAGAGT
>NW_015506708.1:1421-2578 GCF_001515645.1 Sinocyclocheilus grahami
AGTAGGTGGCGGTATATGCACCTAAAGCTGGTTTGCCAACCGCCACAAAAACGTCAAAGAAGAAGAAGCGTGTTGTGAAGGATGGCAGGACCAGCTTCAGTCGCTGGTGATGTGTTTGTTGATGCTCTGCCTTATTTCGACCAGGGTTATGATGCTCCAGGGGTCAGAGGAGCCGTAAGTAGACTGAATGTGTCTTTTTGGACGTTCTGTCTACTTAAAACGTCGATAACTAATAAATATAAGACCTACAGGCTCTATACAGACAGCTAACCGCTGCGTCTTCTTCTGGTTCTTAAATGAAACCGTTTAGTTGTTTATTCATCATATGTTTCTGTTTTGAGTATGCTATAGTGTTACAATTGTCTGTATTAGAGGGAAATGTACGTTTGAATCAATTTCAGGCAGCTGCTTTGGTGGAAGAAGAGACGAGACGATACAGACCAACCAAGAACTATTTGAGCTACCTGCCCACACCAGATTTCTCTGCTTTTGAGGTACGAGGAAAAGACCCTTTCTGCTTCTGGTTTACTATAATGTGGTTCACACTATAATCTTAGTGTTATGTTGCTCTCATTAGACCGAGATCATAAGGAATGAGTTTGAGAGACTGGCTGCTCGTCAACCCATGGAGCTGCTCAGTATGAAGAGGTAAGTTTACTGAGCAAAACTGGTGAACTCTTGTGTCCTGCTGATCTAGAATAGAAAATACATCTATACATAGGAAAATTAAATTGCAGTAAATCTAAATACATCTTTGGGAGGAGCTGCAGTAATAGTTGTAACAGATGCGTGATTAAAATATTATTTGCTTTCACACAATTTTTTTTTACAAAAACATATCAACTTCATTACAAAATACCATGCTATTAGCCAGTTTCCCGTTGAAGTATTACACTTGCATAATTCAGTCCACCTTATTTTGCAATGTTGTAAAGCTGTTTTCTGTGAATGTGCAAGATCTCTGCTTCATTAGCCGCTGTAGGTAAATAATTGGAATATCAAAGTGCAGTCAATGCAATGGTAAAACTCTTTGCGCTACAAACCAGTGTTTATGATTAAAATAATATGATGACAAATACCAGTTTGCAGAGTCAAGCAGCATAGCTGACTATTTTGTACAGGTGCATCTCAATAAATTAGAATGTTGTGGAAAAGTT
>NW_015506708.1:4174-24500 GCF_001515645.1 Sinocyclocheilus grahami
TGCAGTTCCTCTTTATTGAAGCTGATCTATTGCACACATTTAAATAATTAAACTAGCTTCATTGTTGATACCTTACAAGCATTGTACAGATAGTTTCTTTACATTTACACATCCATTTATCCAAAGCAACTTGCTTTGCATTCAAGGTGCACATTTTTTTTATCAGTTCTTGCTTTCCTGGGAACCGAACATGAACTTGGCATTGCTAGTGCCATGCCCTACTGTTTGAGCTACAGGAAGGCCTACATTAGTTGGTCTAAGCTAGTTTCAAGTTTACATGTGATAATGAGCACATCCAGCTATACCTAAAAAAGAGTTGTTTACGGTTAGATCTCACCTTCTTGTGCTTTTCTTAGATATGAGCTTCCTGCTCCATCGTCTGGGCAGAAGAATGACATCACAGCATGGCAGGACTGTGTCAATAACTCTATGGCCCAGCTGGAGCACCAGGCAGTGCGCATTGAGAACCTTGAGCTCATGGCCCAGTATGGAACTAATGCATGGAAGGTGTCTAATGAGTGAGTGAACAGACTATTCAAGATTTGAATCTTAAGCAGGAAACTCAGACTCCCTGTGTTGATTTACCCCTCATCCATCCCTCCTGAAACTATAACAAAAGTGTCCCTCGCGGGTCAAAAGGACCCGAAGGCCAAAAAAGACATTAATTTTATTTTTGGTCCAGAAAGATTATATTGGTCCATTTATTTAATTTTTTCTAATTTATGTAGGCTTTTTTTATTTTATAAATTTTTTTTTTTTGGTGATTTAAAAAAAAAAAATTGTTATCCACATTAAATTCTGGATATTTTTATGAAAATTTGTATAATTTTATACATTTTTGGGGTTTTTTTTCCCACTGAAAAAAACCCCCAAAGAAAGACACAATTTCTGAATATTTATACTTTAAACATGATCATCCATCAAGACCTAGGTCACTGAGTGTCTCTGATGCCATCTGGTGGGGAAAAATTACATTTTATGATGACAGCCACTAGAGGAGCATATTGAATCCTATGGAGATTCTTAAAGTGAAATCTTTAAAACTACACCAACTTGAGGCTTCATTAAGCTTTCAGATATTTCAAGGCTTTCCGACATATATCAAAACATTTAAAAAAATTGTTTTGTAAAAAAAAAAAGAAATTTATACTGAATTTTAATCCAAACACATGCATATTCATACGGTTTCATAAAGATGTAATAAATATAAAAGATAAATAAAAAAATATAAATGATATAAACTCATTGGTCTCCACCCCATCACTCAAATTGAACTGTTAAGTAAAAAACAAAAATTCAAAATGACAGTCATTTCCCAGCAGAAACATCATACATGCTACAATGTGTTTCAATGAGTTTGTGTGCCTGTGTGTGGGTATGTGAGTTTTTTTGTGCATTGGGGACATTCTGCAGTCTCAGCCCTTTGTTTGGGTATGCATCTTTTCTGGATTGTCAGATTTTGTATAGTCAAAAAAATCACAAAAAAAAAAAAATCTTTAAAAATTAGTTTCGGGTCAAAATGACCCGAGGGACGGATGAGGGTTTTAAAGGAATAGTTCACCATAATTAACCCCTTAAATAATAACATACAGATGAAGGTCCCATATTAAAGGAATAGTTCACCCAAAAATTTTAATTTGCTGAAAATGTACTCACCCCCAGGTTATTCAAGATGCAGATGAGCTTGTTTTTTTTCATCGGAACAGATTTGGAGAAATGTAGCATTACATCACTTGCTTGCCAATGGATTCTCTGCAGTGAATGGGTGCCGTCAGAATGAGAGTCCAAACAGCTAATAAAAACACCACAGTAATCCACATGACTCCAGTCCATCAATTAACATCTTGTGAAGTGAAAAGCTGCGTGTTTGTAAGAAACAAATCCATCATTAAGGAGTTTTAACATTCTACCATTCTATTGGTGAGAAAGTGTTGTAATGCTAAATTTCACCAAATCGGTTCACGTTGAGAAACAAGCTCATCTGCATCTTGGATAACCTGGGGGTGAGTATATTTTCAGCAAATTAAAATTTTTGGGTGAACTATTCCTTTAATATGGGACCTTCATCTGTATGTTATTATTTAAGGGGTTAAAGTCTGAATACAGTGAACACTATTTGCGGGCTCATGACTTTGGATTAAAAAGCCATTTAAGTCATTACTGATGCAGTATAAATAGAAAATGAAAACAGTTGTGAGATTTATTTGTGGATTTTATGCTGATCATAACTGGTTGTTGTGTCTGATACAGTAACTTGGCCTTAATGATTGAAAACGCACAAAAGAAACTGCAGAAGGTTAGGTGAGTAACTTGTAGGTCAATGCAATTTACTTTACACGTGGATGTTGTATATTGTGGTTGTGCACAAACAATTTAATTGGTTTTTGAAGTGAATTTTAATTAGGGGTGCTCCGATCAGGGTTTTTGAGGCCGATCGCCAATCACAGAAAGCAGTATCTGCCGATATCGATACCGATCTTTTTAAAGCCTTCTTTTTATAATTTATAACTATTTATATTGATACTCCAATCAGGATTTTTAGACGTTTATTCAGGGCCTGAATTTCATTTTTGAAAATGGGGGGTATTCCACTCTTACAGTAGGTGACTCTTGTGAGAGGGGAAGCAGCACTGACTGCTTTCACACAGGAGTCCACTCCTGACCCATGGCTGTTTACTACAAACACAACATTTATCCATTATTTTGATTTCAAATCCAAACATTGTCACTGAAAATGCTTTTTCAGCATTGCAATTCTTTTTTTACATAGTAGCCTACAGTAATACAATCTTTCGCAGACATGTTTAAACACAATAAATATAAGCAACACATTATTCAATGCTTTTTACTTTTGCATTTACTTATAGATTGATATATTAAGTTGCTCAAGCAAGTGGCAAAACATTTAAACTACTTTTCTTACATTATCACAAACTTACCATTGACAGAAATAGTCAGCTCTACTGTCTTTTCTTTTGCATTTAAATCTTTATTACAAGCAATCCTGCGGTTCATAAAGAACTTTTTTTTCTACCTCCACGAGTGCCATCTATTATTGCCTTGTTTATATAAGTGATCTTTCCCTTTATAAACCTATAGCCGTAAAGCCATGTGTTAACTGTGAAATACAGTAGACATTAATAATATGCATTTATGGTGTAATTACTACATTTTCGTGTCAATCCATGTTCATATTTACCGCAAACAATGCGCTGTTACTTTAATTCAGCGCTTGCAGCGCAGCAAACCTAGACTAGGTGCAGAAACGATCTCTGCACTGTTGCAGACGCACCGCTCCTTGAACGCACTGCAGGACAGCAACTGTGTGCAGTGTGCACGCTTTATTAATCTGTTAACAGGAGCACGGAAAAAATACACACCACATACGCACTGCAAATGGAGTAATGTGAACCTGGCGTTATGTGTGTGTGCTGCGAGTGTGCATGAGCGCAGTCTCCAGGAGAGCGCGAGCACTGAATGGTTAAACACTGGCAAGAATTAAAAAGTAATGCAATTTATAAACTTTAGTGACGATGTGACACTGCCTCGATTGTGCAAGTGACAATTCCTGTGTCAACTGTGTAGCTCGCTTATAGACAGACGCGATGTGTGGTGATTTGAAGTCATTTGCATATTTTGAGAAAGAAAGAGCGCGCGCGGTGATTCACTCACGCTGTTTGTGAAATTACGTCTCACACAAGGTTTTCAAATTACTTTATAAGTTATTTAATGAAGAAATATAAAGGTGAGTACCTCACCTTCAGCATTATAATTATTTTACCCGCGCCGGACAGAGACTAGACGGTGACGCTGCATGTCATGCCAAACCTCTCACGGCAGCGTCATCAGCTTGAGATCGCTTTTTTGAGATCGACCTTTTTAGAAACCGCCGATCAAACATCACAATGTGATTATCGGCCGATAGTGATCGGTAACCGATCAATCGGAGCACCCCTAATTTTAATATGAAGCGGTTATATCTATTTACAGGGTTATCTATTAACAGGGTTCCCTCAATGCGTTTCTGTTCTCCTTTTAAGAAAGCAGATACAGGACCTGAACTGGCAGCGCAAAAACGATCAGCTGGCTGGAGGAGCCAAACTACGAGAACTTGAGTCAAAGTCAGTACTTCGTTATGTTTCTATATGGAACCCATTTCCAGAATTTTGTCTTGAGCAAGGTTGAATTCAATTAGTTTACTCAACTCTGATGTAATTGTTTGTGCTTATGTTTCCACAGCTGGGTGTCTCTCGTTAGTAAGAACTATGAGATTGAGCGCGCCATCGTCCAGCTGGAGAATGAAGTGGCACAGATGAAACAGCAACAGGGTGATGAGAACAAAGAGAATATTCGACAGGACTTTTAAATAATGAAAACAGTTCAACTCCATCTTGAAACTGTGTAGACTTTGTAAAAGCAAATGATCAAAGTGTGGCATTGTTTTTTAAAAATGTTTTTGTTCCATTTTCATGATGAACAGAGAAAATATTCTTTATAAAACACAAATGAGCAATATAGTGTTGTAGTGCAAACAGAGGATATGCCAGTTTATAATTCATGATTTTGCACCAAAATTAAACAAGATGTCCATTTCGACTCTGGAAATCAGTAACTCACATTCGTTTACCTGATGGACGTTTAGTTCTTAATTTGTGTGTTCTACTCTTATTTGTTATATATATATATTTATATATTATTATTATTATTATTATTTTTTTTTTAAATATACAATAAAATGGTGAAATAATGACTTGCATTGTTCAGTTTCTCAGTTAACAAGACTCCACCAATGTGTCTGGAAATGAAAACAAAATATATCTAAGAGCATCACAGGCTAACACATTTGGTCTTGATCTTGTCACTTTATATTCCTGTTTCATGCCATTACTGTTGATAGGCTACATGGCCAAACTGAAAAAATGGCTATAGTGGCCTGCATTGGACCGTAGTATAGAAAGAAAATGAATGCATTTAGGTTTATCTTTTGTATTGCCTTGAACATTTAACTTTTGCTTTGAGTTATTTAAACTTTGTTCGAAGTAACTTCTTAAATTTGAAACCTGTGTTTTAAATTTTTACATGCAACAGTAGTTGGTTACTTGCAATTAGGCGAGGTATTTTTAACATCTTGCTTAATTGGCTGCTTATTCTTTGATCTTCCAAAAATAGTGCACACTGCTCATTAATTTTCAATTCGGTTATATGTAATATTTTAATCCTCCAAGTTTCTTCGGAATCTAAAACGCTTATACTGCAAAATAAAGTTGCATATAGGAATGATCTTTTAAGTGAACTTTTGATACTGATGCTGTATTGCTTTTTTTAAACAATTTTTATTGTGAGGACTGTTTAAAAAAAATATTGATCCTAATGTACATGTTTGTAACATGGGATTTTATTAATTTATAACTATATAAATATACATATCATGGTAGCATATGTGTGTTTTTCCCCTTCTGCTGATGTTAAAGCGCACGCTTCGTTTTTCATCAGAAAAAGCCACGTGATGTCAACAGATCTGGCCCCATGAGGCGACCCGCTCCAGGTAGAATAAAATAGACGAGCGTTTATTTGATTACTGATATCACTGGAGACTACATAATATGCGAATCATCCAGTAAACATTTCTCAAAAGTACTATTCAATTATTTATGTGTAAAACTTATTGATGAGTATGCAGCTTTAACATGCACAAAAATAGTCAAAGACGTATTAGTCGCCCACAAAAGCTTACTTTCGAAAAAGAGCAGTGAAAGAGAAACATCAGCTGGAGTTATTAATAAGGATGAAGGTTAGTGTGGCATTTCTTATCATGTGTTCGTGTGATGTTTTTGATTCACACAAGTCATGATCTCCCCCAAAATCACAAACACTTTCTATTTAATCGAGGCATCAAAAATTGGAGATATTGTCCATGACACTTTTTTTAATCGATATTCACTTTAGCTTGTAGTAAAAAAAGTAGCAATTCATACTAAATAAAATACAGAATATTCAATCAATTATATTGAAGTTTATAAAAACTTTTTTCTATTTGAAGAATAAAAAAAACATTGTATTGCAATTCCAATGTAACTTTACGTATATCAAATTATTTGACGCTTAAAAATATATATTTTTTCAGTTTATAATATGCAATGTACATACTTAAAAAAAACATAAGTAATATTGTACTTTTCATTTTATTTGTAGTCTAGTTTATTCTCAGTGACGAACACGAGAGCGACGGCATGACGTCAAACCCATCGGATTTTCAGAGCGCGTCGAACGTCAGGCGTTCAAAGAGGAGCAAAGATGGCGGACAACAAAAGCCAAGATTGTACGGAGCGCTCCGCAAATATGGAGGTAGAGGCTTCGGGAACAGAAGATAACGGAGACGGCGGCTCAAAGGACCCAGAAGCCGTCATTTTAATCGACTCGGACCCGACGGAAGGCGCAGACGAGCTCAAGTCTCAAGAGACCGTTCCCCAAGCGCTGACGACATCCAGCAGCGGCGGCGGAGCTACAGACGGGACCCCAAATGCCGAGAGCGCTGAGCCGCCGTCCTCCTCCTCAGCGGACAGCACCGCTGCTGGCGCATCACCCGCTCTCATTAACGAGATGTCACCTCCTCCTCCACCAGCATCCTCAACCTCCTCCTCTTCAACCCCTGCCGTCCCGATAAACCTACTGGATACGTGCGCTGTGTGTAAACAGAGTCTCCAGAACCGCGACTGTGAGCCCAAACTCCTGCCCTGCCTGCACTCCTTCTGCCTCAAGTGCATCCCGCAGCCGGAGCGAAAGATCACCATCCCGGTGCAAGGGCCCCACGGACAGGACACTCGTATTGGTAAGTTAGGAAAAGGGAAGTGAGCTTTGTCAGTTCTGTTCCCGACAATCCAGAAACGATCCATTGCTCAACATGTTGGCATCATATATGTGAGCTCGCCAGCTGGGGCTTGGTGTTTAACCCATGCAGTTATGGTTATACCTACTGATTGTAGTATTTTAGTATACAGGTAGCTGTCAGAACGTACTAGTTAAGTACGGATTAGCAGGTCATGTGACGTTAGGTAAATACCAGCAGCATATTCCCTTTGTGCATATAGATGCTGTAACCCAGCGGTTTTCAATCTTTGAGATGCTTCGGACCTCCAGATATGTGCAAGGGACCCTTATCCTAAAATGTAGACATATATTTTTTATGCATAAAGACCCAATTTATACTATGGAAAAATTAGTATGATAAGTATATTTAAAATATTGTTTGGAAACTTTTTAGTTTTTATTACTTTGCACAGTTTGCAGTATTTAGACCCCCCGCTCACCATAGTACCATTTTTGTTCTTTCTTTCTTTCTTTCTTTCTTTAGTCTATTAATTTAGTTAAAACCTTTTTTTTTTTTTAAGATTTCTTTTTGGCATTTTATCCCTTTTATTTAGATAGGACAGTAGGTCGACAGGAAGCGAAGTGGGTGAGAGAGAGAGAGGGGGGGGTGGGATCGGGAAAGGGTCCACGAGCAGGGACTCGAACTCGGGACGCCCGAAGCGCAAAGGCGCTACATGTCGGCGCACTGCCCACGAGGCCATTGGCCTTAAAACTTTTTTGTATTTTTTAAAATTATGTAAACAATGTATACTACTACTTATGTCACAAATCTATTGTTGCAAAACATTTCTGTTATATATAGCACATTTATGAAATACTATATAGCAGTATATATAATAATATGCGGTTTTTAGTGCTGTCAAATGATTAATCGTGATTAATCTAATCCAAAATAAGCTTTTGTTTACACTATATATGTGTGTGTACTGTATATATTTATGATGTGTATATAAATACACAAACATACATGTGTGTGTATATATATATATATATAAAAAATATTTACATGTACATATTCATATATAATTTATATTGTATATAAATATTTTATATATAAACAAAACATATTTTTCGTAAATATATACATGCATGTGTGTGTATTTATACATCATAAATATACACAGTACAGTGCACATATTATGTAAACAAACTTTTATTTTGGATGCAATTAATCGTTTGAAAGCACTAGCAATTTTATATTATTATATTGACATGTAAACAATATTATTGCGCAGCTCTTTATGTAAAGTTAAATATTTGTATATCCAACTTTATTCACATACATACAGTACACTCATATAAAGCAATATAAACTATATAGCAAATCTCTCTACTGCTTGATTTGTTGATTGTTTATATCGTCACAAAATGTAAACTATACTCTCGCCCAGCTCTGATCTCCTGAATGCCATTTTTTTACGTTTCCACAGACCCCAACACTCCCTTGCTGCCCCCAGTTTGAAAGCCCTTTACATACTAATGCTAGATTCTCGAATTAACTAACCTTTCAAAATAGTCAGCCTTGTCTAGAGTTGTTTGATTTGATATTGAATGTATGGATGTTGCAGCCTCATACACGGTCAGTCAAATGATGTGGCAGGTGTCAATCAGAGCGATGGGCTTTTTTTTGTGCAGCAACCATATTTGATATTTTCTCAGTGGACAAGCTCAAACAGTTGCTGGTCTAGTTGATCAGGCATATGGTCCTGATGTTTGGATGCATCACTGTTTGTGTATTATTGATGATCAGATTTGATGCTGTTGGTATGTTTGTGCCACCAGTGAACTAACGTGGTTAAACACACAAGGTAACTATTACCAGTCAAGAGGATGTGATAATGCAGGGGTCACGTCCTGTGACCTCAGATCATGTTCTCATTCATGCACAATGGTTTTATCTGACAGTGAACACTGTCATCCCAAATGCTGCATTTTTTGCTTGTAAATCAGGCTAGAAGCGATGCTGTGGTGATCGATTTGTGATGCATGTCTTAGTTTTAGCATGGATTTTATTGGATATTATGGATATTATTGGAGCTTTATCACTGTATTGTGTCATTATTGCTGCAGCGTAGATATGAGATGATCAGCCTGATTTTTGGTCACATGCTTTGCTGTTGACTCCTGAGTGCAATGCATTATTCATTATGCTTGCATTTCTTGTAATAAGTTAGCGCCATGCACTGTAGTTAATAATAGATGAACTCTGCGTTAGCTGCAGCATGTGATGCTATTTTCATTTTTTGTGAGTTTCGCCCGTATCAGTGATCACAGATGAATATTTATAAACCCATAGGTTTTGATTTCTCTTTAAACCTCTTCACTTAACTAAGCCGTCTCTTCACTGTTATTGCAGAATGCCATCAGATCAATATTCTCATATCAGATCAGTGCTCGTTACACTGCAGAATAGTTTGTCAGGCTATAAGATTAAAAAGTGAATTCCACTGACCGGAAGTATTAAAATTGAGGACAGGTCTCAGTGTAGCGATATAAATTAGAGTTTTGCATTGTTAGGTTTGTTGTAGCTTTAATTGAATAGGCTATACTTTGGTGTTGTTACTTTTTTAGTGCATTACAGACATGAATCCCATGGTTTTTTTTGTAGCGAGATCTATCATTATCTTACTTAAGATTCCCAATTTAGTGGTCTTTAACTTCTTAAATGTATTTAAAAATGAAAAAAACTATAATATCATATTTGGGACCTACTATTGATATTCAACTTTTTGTTTTTATTTATTAACTAAATTTAATAGGCAAAAACAAGTAAATAAGTAAAGACAAGTTACCATCGGTTTTTAATTTTGTACATATAAGTATGTTTTGTATTGAAAAGAAATCACAGAAGTCATGGTTTTAAACTGCATTGCTCAAATGTTGATAATAGGGATGCAAAATCAACTCTCATAATATTTAATTTGATTATCTAAAGTGGATAATCAACATTTTCTGAAGGTTAAGCACCTTGTTTCACTGACATTTGTTTAAAAAAAAAAAGAAATTCAGAAGTATTAAATGTTTACATGGTTTTATGTTTTATAACAGTCATAATTTTGCACGATTTAAAAAAAAAACATGTTTTTTTTTATAAATGATGTCCTAAACTTAAGCTATGTTATTTGGTAGTTTACTCGTCATTTTTTTGGATCAGTAATTGAAGGGTTCGTTCACTTGCCAGGTTTGTTTTGGGCTTGTTGTAGACGTTTAATTAAAGTTCAGGGGGAGCTAACTCGGAGTTTACCAGCGTGACTCATCACAGAAACTAACTGAGAAAGCTATGTGACACTCTTTGCTGCTTGTAGAATCTCAACAAGCACTTTGTTGTACTAGAGCATGTTGTCTATGTTTAACTAGAGTTGTCAAACTGTTATTCTCAGCTTGACTATAGCAGTCTGCTCTATTTGCTTCATGGAGCCTTTCCTTGGTGTTCAGAGCAAATAAATCCTTCTAAAGAAATGTACACACCAGTAACCCACTTTTGTCAATATACATCACGTTTATGAAATTATCTCATAACTAGCCAAAATGTCCATTATGTGCTCTAGTTTGTTAGCACTATCATATGAATGTTGTGAATTTTGCTAGATTGAATCTTAACAAATCAGTTGTGTTGTAAACTTCAATGTAAATCACCCATTTTGAACTCAATCATAATTTAAATGTATCATAAATATTAAAGATAGTGGTTCATAACCCTTGGTTTTGAATAATAAGGCATTTTAATCGCATTCCAGGGCTCTGCATATGAATAGATGTGCCTCAGGCAATGCATCACTGCCTCCAGTTAATATCAGTACACAGTAACTCGGCTGTGAGTTGCACTGTGTTTCAGTGCACTGTGTCTCCAGCTGCTCTCACCAGCCAATCATCAGCAGGGTTTTGCAGCTGGGTGCTTAGGGGAAACCGGCTGAAAGCAGTATGAGCCAGTGCAAACTGGCTCAAACCAGTTTGGACTGGTTCTAGCTGTGGCTTTGTGGGGGGATTAATGGGCTGTCAGGGAAAAGAGTTGGGGGGTGTTGCATGTGATGAATGGGGGAGGGGCATGTCAAATCACTCAATATGTTTTCAAATTAAATTAGGATAGAATTAAATTAGTTTTATGAATAGATCATTATTGGTGGTGAAATGCTGCTGCAAGATGCACATAAAGAGCAGACTTGTAGTTATTGCGGTGGCAGTAATAGCTAATAAAACTTGAATGAAATAATCAATGAATTATTGATTAATCAAAATCTTTTTGGATTTTAAATGCATAAGAAGCCAGTATTACTGTGTATTTCTTATGCACTCTCAGTAAAAAATTCAACGTTCCCTATAGGAAGGATTATGTGTGTGTGTGTATTCATGAGAGAAAAACTTTGTCATGCCTCTGAATTTGTATCTTTTAATCTTAAGTTGCATGATTTCTTGTAGTTAAAAAATGTTTAGTCTATACCCTCTGGTAGAAAGAAGTCACCCTTTTATTTGTTGATTGGTCAGTCCCATTACATTGGCGATTACCACTGCAGATTTTTTATTTTTTTGGATTACTGAAAATACTTTTGTCTTGACTTTTTCCAGAGTTGTAAGTGTCTTCTTAAAGCTTCTCAGTTGCAATTAAGGATGTGTCATCATGATGGTCAGTAGGGCTGCACGATATATATCGAAATTATCGAAATATCGCAAATGTAAATTTCGCAATATGCATATCGCAAGGGCGTGCGATATCTGAATCATTTTAATAATAGGCTACTTAAATCAAAACGTTGCAAAAGGTCAAAGTTTTAGTTCGATGCATATAGCAGAGAATTGCTTGACGTTAAAAAGAGTCAAGCGCAATAAGTTGCAGAAAACAACTCTTTGCCGTCTCGTCTTGCTGTCTGACTCACACCTGAAGCGCGCGCACAAGCCGCATCTCGCACAGCGTATCTTCCGTTCTGCCGCACATTAAGAGATTTTTTTTTTTTTTTACCAATTATCCAAATAAAGTTTAATCCTAGAAAGCTATTATTATCAGAGGACACGCTTTGAGTGGACTTTGCTGTTCCGATGAGCATGAACGGTATACGAGTGGAGCGCTCCCATGGGCTGTGAGCGACTGAGTGGAGCACACACACGCATTGAGCAGGATAATACGCAGAGCGTCATACCACGTGAAAGTGAATCCTGAGGAGTGAACTAATTTTCGGCAGCCGGAATTTTAGTGCATCTCTAATTATTGGCGACATCAGAAATGGATATTATATAATAGCTGCTTTTTTTGAACATTTTAGCAATTTAAAAATATTAAAAAAAAGATTTTTTTTACATGACACCCCTGCTCTCGACAGACGGCACCCCGGTTGGGAAACACTGAGCTAGCCTACTAGTCCAAGTACCATTCTGTTGCATTCTGTCTAGCTGTTTACAAATGCTAGAATGTGTCTTAAATAAACGTACCTGACCTGGGGTCAGATGAATGTGAAACCAGTCTAATTGCTCAGGACCTCCTTTACACTGAAACTAGTCATTCAGACAACCCACTTAAAAAAAAAATAAAAGCCTATATATTGTATGGGGAATAGAACCTGATGCTCCTGGACCAACACCATTTACACTTATATCATAAACCAAGTCATTGTTCATTATTTTAATATATTTATTATCATTTTACACTTTACACATTTTCTTTTTTGTCTTACTTTATTTTCCGGTAATATTATAAAGTTATTGTCTAGGGATTCAAGTAGGGCTGAAACGATTCCTCGAATACCTCGAGTAACTCGAATACAAAAAATCAAAGGCTTCGTTTAGTCCAGGGGTATATAATAGCTGCATTTTTTTTATATTTTAGCAATTTAAAAATATTAAAAAATTATTTTTTTTACATGACATCCCTGCTCTCGACAGACGGCACCCCGGGTTGGGGAAACACTGAACTAGTCTACTAGTCCAAGTACCATTCTGTTGCATTCTGTCTAGCTGTTTACAAATGCTACAATGTGTCTTAAATAAACGTACCTGACCTGGGGTCAGATGAACGGGAAACCAGTCTAATTGCTCAGGACCTCCTTTACACTGAAACTAGTCATTCAGACAACCCACTTAAAAAAAAAAGCCTATATATTGTATGGGGAATAGAACCTGATACTCCTGGACCAACACGATTTACACTTATATCATAAACCAAGTCATTGTTCATTATTTTAATATATTTATTATCATTTTACACTTTACACATTTTCTTTTTTGTCTTACTTTATTTTCCGGTAATAATATAAAGTTATTGTCTAGGGATTCAAGTAGGGCTGAAACGATTCCTCGAATACCTCGAGTAACTCGAATACAAAAAATCAAAGGCTTCGTTTAGTCCAGGGGTGTCCAAACTCGGTCCTGGAGGGCCGGTGTCCTGCAGAGTTTAGCTCCAACTTGCCTCAAGATACCTGTCTGGAAGTTTCTAGTATGCATAATAAGACCTTAATTAGACGTCTCAAAAAAGTGACGTTTTAAAATATTTTTAAATATCAGTATTCAATGTTTTATATTTAAAATAACAAAATATTATTTATGCATTTGTAACTGCAGGTTAAATGCATTCATGTCCCTCTGTGTGGGAAATTCATCCCATGCAGCTTCTGGTAGCTTTTGGTAACAGCCCAAATGTCTTTTATTCTAATTGACTGATTAAATGTAAGAATTTGACTCAAAAGATGATGCACACTTTTAGAAAAAAAAAGGCTTTATAAAGGTAAAAATGCACATAAAATGTAAAAATCAATTTAAACTTATTGGAACAGATTAATTTCTATCACTGCTGTGAACTGACCCACACACAGAATATGAAGGATATCAAAAACAAGTTTTACACACACACACACAATCACACCCACCCACCAGTACGTATAGGGACATTTAAGAGGGTTTATTCTCCAAACAACTCTAATTTCATGTTGCAGAAAAATGTGTTTAAAAATTGTGTATGGTCTCTTGTTCTTGTTCCAAGCTACCTTCCTGTCCACTGATTTTTGCCTCTCACAAAAGCCACAAAGCCTTCCAAGAAGACAGTAAAGGCTTATGTCATGCTTGAGCTTTAGTTAGGCTGAAACTTGAAAGTTAAGTTGCACGACGTAAATGCAATGTTTAGGTATTATTATTATTTTTATTACTATTATTTTGATTTATGCCTTAGTTTTAGTTTGTACTGTTTACACTTTTTTAAAGTAATGTGAAATAGATTTTTGTCATTTTATTTTTTTAATGAGATATTTGTATTTGCATTTTGAATGCAATCTGGCAGTTAAATAAATTAAATGGGTTTAGTTTTCACAGTTATTAATGTATGCAATTTCAGCAATAAAAATCTATTTTTCTAAAAAGAAAGCAAATTAGTTGTTTATTTTAAGAGATCTATCTTATCTCTTGTATATTTAGTATTGCTCTTTAATAAAGAAAAATGACTTTTTATCCGATTGCTTGATTAATCGATGGAATAATCTGTAGAATACTCGATTACTAAAATAATCGATTGCTACAGCCCTAGATTCAAGTGAGGACTGTTTAAAAATAGTTGCATTGCCTGTATGGTATAAAAGGGTGAAGCAATCTTCTGTTTGTTTCAAGACTTTTCTAACGCTTTGTGTTGTTTTTCTTTGTTTCTTTTTTACGTTTTTGTGCAGTGAACGTCATGCGTTGCGCGGTGTGCCATCAGGAGTACAAACAGATTGACATGGTGGACAATTACTTTGTCAAGGACACTTCAGAGGCCACAAGCACATCGGTTGAGAATGCTACACAGGTCAGTATCAGCCCTGTGATATTGATTTAACTAGAGTGAACAACAGCAGTCCTGAAAATGGCTTTTAAATAAAAAATGTTGCATTAATCAATAACTGATGTAAAATTAAAGCAAGTATCCCATACATGCATTTTACATGAAAAACTGAATCAATTGGTATTCACACTAGAGGTCTTCTCGGGTCCTAAAATCTGTACCCAACCCGAATCGACCCGAACCCGACGTGCATAAATACATTTTTTTTAAAGAAAAAACCCGACCCGAGACAGACCCGATGAAATTAGACCCGAGTCCGACACGACCCGACGGCATTTATTTTCGAACCCGACTGGACCCGAAAGTAAACGGCATTGACGTGTGTACAGCCTGCAGCCCCGCAGTCAGTCAGGAAAAATCCCAGTGTCCTGTTGACTGATTTGGCCACTTCTCCATTACTTAGATTTATTTAACATTTATTCAATTTATTATTAGGTTACTTTATATTAGTGCCTGCCTGATGGATACAAGGTATTTCTGAGCTCCGCTTTCGATTGTGACCAGTGGATTTGAAAAATAAACCTGATAGTTTGATAAAAAATAAATCGATAGCCTAATCATGGATTCGCTGTTGTCTGCAACCTGATCTCCGGCGAAAGGCTTCTGCACACAAAAAAGAAAAGCCCTGCATGAACACGCAGCATAATGAAGCGAGGGGATTTTCCTGATGGATCTCATATCTATAAGATGATGTCTGTGTGCGAGGATTACGAACGTATGCTCCTTTTCTATGTGCGTTCCTCTCTTAACACGAAAGTGAAAGTAACCTACGCATTCGGGATAGTTTAAAAGAATTCGGGTCTAATCGGGTCCATTTGGGAAAAGCATGTTTATTTTAAATTACCCGAGGCCGCTAATACCGAACCCGACCCGTGTCCGAGGTACTCGTCGAAGTTTTGGACCCGAACCCTCTCGGGTCGGACCTCCAGTTTTCGGATCCAAGTGGACCCGTGAAGACCTCTAATTCACACCCCTAGATTAAACTTTGCTTTATTATCTTGCATGCAATCGTTCAACAGTTTGCATCTGAGTCAATAATTCAGTCTTCTAGACATTAGTTTAAGCGATGTCATCCTTTATTTGCTTTGTAACAGGTTTGCACCAGCTGTGAAGATAATGCCAGTGCTATTGGATTCTGCGTTGAATGTGGGGAGTGGCTCTGTAAAACCTGCATTGAAGCACATCAACGGGTCAAATTCACTAAGGACCATAAAATACGCAAAAAAGAGGAAGTATCTTCTGGTATGTGCTTGGAGCTAATTCTTTTCCATTTTCAATTGCTTGTATTTGCAAGGCAGTTGCGATATGATTTTTTTTGTTACGCTAAAAGATTCAGCTTTGGTCTGGTGGTCTTGTTGTAGTTTGAATTTTTCAGCAATGCTATGTGTCTGTTTAGCACATTAAGCAGACTGAATCGTTGTACAGTTGCTGTGGCAACAGGCAGAGTTTTGAGTGAGTCGCGCGCTCAGCCTGTACTGTTTTCATTAAAGCTAACCCACTTAGTTTCCCTCATTTTGATTGAGTTTGGCAAGAGGCATATGAGAACATATGGCGGTCATAGACTGAGAGAATTGAGGGTGGGGGGGGAATGAAGCAGCAAAAGATGAATTTGACATTGGTGGTTCTTGCAGAATCGGTTGGGACATCAGGCCAGAGACCTGTCTTCTGTCCAGTACACAAACAAGAGGCCCTCAAGCTCTTCTGTGAGACATGTGACACTCTAACCTGCAGAGACTGCCAACTACTTGAACACAAAGAACACAGGTCAGCCGGACCACAATGTTTACAGTAACCACACACCAACTTCATCTGTATTAAAAATCTTCTTGCAATGTATGAAAGCGTTTTTTGAGCAAGAAAATTAAATGAAGAGAGACCAAGAACAAAAACATGGCATTAAAGGAATAGATCATCCAGAAACAACAGTTTGTAGCTCCAGAGAAGACAGAAAAACATAAAAGCACCATACAAGATTATATTCACCTCTACCACCTCTTTTTTGCAGGTACCAGTTTCTAGAAGAAGCCTTTCAAAACCAGAAAGGCATCATTGAGACATTTATGACTAAGTTGCAAGAGAAGAGAAACTTTGTGGAGTTTTCTGCATCTCAGGTGCAAAACAGGTAGGACATCTGTTGCATTTTTACCATCAGTTTTATGTGATGAAATTTCTAGATCTTATTTTATGTATTAAAGAAATGTGGCTGGATGTGATTGAATGCTTATTTTCGAAGCACTTTTTTATGAGCCTTTTAAATGTATTTTGTTCCCTTTTTCCCCTTTAGAATGAAAGAAGTTGCTGAAACGCATAAGAAGGTGGAACATGAAATAAAAATAGCAGTCTTTACACTCATCAATGAAATCAACAAGAAAGGCAAATCTCTACTGCAGCAGTTGGAGGTAAGTGTACAGGCATCTAGAAGCCACAAATACTTGATTTCCTAAAGCAACAAATCTGAAATTCCAGTTTAAAGATGTTTGTACTGACAGCTAGGATATATAACAAATAACTGAGAAAATGGTGGCTGATTATGCACTCGCATATTTTTTTCATCTCATTTGTAATGCAAACACTTTTTCATCATAATGCGCTTGTGAACCGGATCAAATGACATGAAATAAAAATAGCAGTCGATCAATCTTTATAATAAAACAAGGGTTTTTTAAACTTGGGACTCGTTACAACTTTAAACAAAACAACTACCTATTTGAAAAGCCATTTATGCAGAGGCACAGATAATTCAATTTAGATGAAAGTGTCTGCTGAATTAATGTAGATCATGTGATTAAAGTATATCAAAAGTTTTGTTGATAAAGCTGTGTGACTAAAAATAACAACACGCTTTCAAGATGTCATGTTTGTGGTTTATGCATATTTAACACACGGTAACACACTTGGTTAATTAAATGATGCATGTATTGAGAGATGAAATCTGATCCTGAGTGGTCGCAGGTGATGCATTGGAGCAATATGGTAATTCTAGATGTAAACAGTGATTTGTCTCAGCTGACCATTTGTGACTGGATCACCTGCGATGCATGTAATACCTAATGCAAACAAGGTCATTGTGTTTTTCTAGCAACCACCTTGTGTGAATCTTATCACATGCCATAGATCTTGCAAATTGCTTTGGGGGAAGCTTTACTGAAGGTGTGAATTGGAGCAAAACTGCTAGGGTATGAACAAAATGACATGAGTTCAGAAATGGATGATGCAAAACAGAAGTGTGAACCCCTCCGAGTGCGATTCAACGATGTATCATCATCTGAAGGACAAGAATGACATGTTCAAGGAAGAGTTGGGACACAGAAGACAGATGGTTTGAGAGAGGCCAAATGTGAAAATGCAGCAAATAGATTGCTGAAAGGGGAAATGCTGTTTGTTAGATACCTACAACGCTGTCCTTCAGGGCTCAACCCAATTTAGCCCCAGTTGGCACCTTTTACTGCAATTCACACCAGTCAGTGATGAATCAAGTCCCGCAGATGTCACATTGTTTGATGTAAAATTTTCAGGGAGGCTTCACTGTTCTCATCTCATGACTGATGAAGCCATTCAAGTGTGGTGAAACTTTAAGCAAGAGTCCATGTTTATGCCAAATGTAGGGCCCTATGAAATCTGTTACATTTTTTTGTAACAGATTTTTGTAACCCCCCAACAACAACAACCAAATTCTATTTTTTTTTTTACTGTTTTCATTTTTCTAGACTCTGTTTTAATGGTTAAATTAAAAACATGTATCAAAAAGCATGTCTAATTAATTGAAATCATAAAACTTACACAATTTAACAGAAATGTATTAAAAGTTTATCAAAAAATTTAAATTTTAAGGCCCTTTGGAATAAGTTTTATTTTTTTCTCAAATTCTGTGTTTTCCATTTATTTTCATTTAAGATTTTATTTTAAAGGTTTCATTAAATTGTAATAATCAAAAGCATCTTTAATAAATTGATTTTATTAAAAATATATATTTATTATAATTTTATTGTTTTCTTTTTTTTCAGTAATGCTGTGTTGTGTATTTATATTTTTCTGGTTAATAAATTCTGGTAAATACATTTTCTGTTAAATATTCCTTAAAAAATATTTTTTTAATAATAATTTTATTAGTGGTAGTAGCAGAAAGTACTATCATTACATTAAGTAATATGTTTCTGTCACCGTTTTTTTAAATTGAAACTGAACTGTGGCAACTGGGTTGCTGTGAAGACCTTTAAGTTTCTGTTTGTATATGATATGACAATAGTTTTCTCAAAAGAAATGGTAAAATGCTTATGAAGTGACTCTTAGAGCAACTCTGGAGATTGTGTTCATGTACTCATATTTTGAAGCGGCAGTGGCTAAAAAACTGCGAGGGTCACGCTCGCTTCAATATGTATGTAGTAAGTGAAATCATGCATCTGCGCCATTCATTCACACAGAGACACGCAGAACATGCAGGATTCATATTTAAATTGTATTTTTACGGCTTAATATTCAGAGACACTAGTCTAGATTGTGTTTTTGATTTAAGTGTACTGACCTACTTTTGATTTATTCAACCCAAATTTGGCAAATTCCGTGACATTCCGTTGTACAGTAAATTCCATTGTTATAAATAGATTCCGCGATTCCGTCTGCATTTTCCACATCGTGGAAATCAAAAGGCCCTACTGATGTTAACGCCCATCTCTGGTGATCTGATCACAAGTGGTCAGCAGAGACAGATACCTGGTAAAAACATGTCATTTGTGACGGCTTGTGAACAGATTTCATGTGGATTGTCTTCTGACTCCAGACGTCTGAAACTGCCCACATTTAATTTCCACTGACCTGAGAGCAGAACAGTGACATAACAGGCTACTTTACTGTTTTGATGTACTGGCGAGGTGTTACAATGAATAAAATTCTTCATTTTTAGATTTTGTTTAAGATGGATGGAGTATAAACTGTGAAAATAAAGTGTGCAACTTGACATACACGGAAACAGGATGTACATCTGAATGTCTGTCATATTACCACATTGTACATTTCAGTGTTGTTGGAAACTAAAACTATTAAAATCATTTTCAGTAAACAAAATAAAGCTGTTACAAAATATAAATATTAGTTGGCAAACTTTTCAAAACACTTGAAAAAATGTAAACTTGCTTTGGGACTAAATAAGTTATAAGTACTTAAGCAAAAACTGAAATAAAAACAAATTTAAGATAAAAGGAATTAAGTAAAACAATCTAAAAATGACAAAAGTGCGTAACATAATTACTAAAACTTACACTAAAATGAAAATGAAAAATATAAAAAAAAAAGCCAATTATAAATACTTAATAAAAAAAAACAATACTAAAACAACACTGGTGATTTGGTTGTGTTTTATCCAGTTTTGTTTTGCACTAGTCTAGTTTTTGTTGTTCTGGAAACTGATCACATTATCCTGCTTCTCTGCATGTGACGTTAATGGTTCCTTGGTTGGCATTAGCAAGTTCATCATTTTGAGGACCAGAATTTGTTTCATTTCAGTCATTCATAATATTCTTCTCTCCCCTCTTTATTCCCTCTATCACCATGTAAAGAGTGTGACCAAAGAGAGGAGTATGAAGCTGCTCAGCCAACAGAGGGACATCAGCATCCTGGCCCAGCAGGTCATCCATGTGCTCAACTTCACCAACTGGGCCATCAGCAATGGAA
>NW_015506708.1:25392-27984 GCF_001515645.1 Sinocyclocheilus grahami
AAGCTCATCTGAAATATACTACAGTATTTTATTTTGTATTTAAATTTAAAAAAAAAATAAAAACATTGCATCTGCAAAATCATACCGTGGCCGATTTTATTTTATTGCATTTTGATGTTTAGAAATGTTAAAATTTAACATTTCGTCATTTTATACTAAAGTAAACATTTTATACTAAGTATTTTATCTTATAAAATCAAGCATATAAAAATATTATATAGTATTTTATTATATGTTTATATATAATTTTATCAAATTAAACATTTAGTTGTATTAATAGTATAAAAAAAGCATACTGCATCATTTAGCATAAAATGAATCATTTTCTTCTGAATTATCATACTACAGTATTTTTATTTTTTATTTTATTTTGTTGTTTAACTTTCTCAGAGCATGGCGTGAATTTAGACTTGGTGTAAACAGGCATTTATATGCTTTCAGATGCATTGATTACGCCTTTCCTTTTTTGTCCAGGCAATCTGGTTATTGAAAAAGTGTCACATACTGCTCCTCCCCAAATGATGGTCAATCAGCAGATTTCTCCCAGTCACAACCACCCAGGTAAGCACTCAGGACAGATCAACCTGGCCCAGCTGAGGTTGCAGCACATGCAGCAGGCTGCAATTGCTCAGAAGCACCAGCACCACCACCAACAACAACAACAACAGCAGCAGCAGCAGCAGCAGCAACAACAACAACAACATCAGCAACAAATTCAGCAGCAGATGCGCATCGCCTCACAGATGTCCCAGCATCCCAGACAAGGAGGTCCACCACAGATAACTGGTATACAGCAACCGGTACGTTAGAGATTAGATATTTTCTGCTTTCCGTGCATGTCTGGTTTATTCTGGTCAAGCTGGTAGACCAGTATAGATGTGCTGTTTATTACAGTTTGTTAATTCCTGATTGTATGATTTGTTCATGTAAGGACCAGGTTGTCATTTCTTCCTCTGTCTCTCTCTTTTCAGCCACCAAGGCTCATTAGTATGCAGGCCCTGCAGAGGGGTGGGGTTAATGGCTCCTCCCACATGTACCCACCTCATCACCTGCGCATGGTATCAACGCAGAATCGCATGCCTTCGGCACAGCCCCGACTCAATGGGCAACCGTATCCTATGATGCAGCCTCAGTTACAGAGACAGGTCAGTGCAGAGACTCCAGCGGGTCATATAGCAAAAACCCAAATTTTAAGATGTCACTCTCTTTTCGATCTCTATTAGAACAGAAGAAATGCAGTTGTTTTAAAAATATATATATTTTTATGTTATTTAGGGTTGCGAAAGGTGGAAAATTTCTGGTAAATTTCCAGAACCTTTCAAAAAATTTTGAAAGTTTCCAAAAAATTCTGGAAATTTTCTGCCTCGTTGCAAACCTAATTTTATTATGTCTGAAACATTGTGTCTAAAATCTCATGCTACATTATTTTATTATTTTATTTTTTACTCTTTTAAAAAAAAAATTTTATTAAGCAATTATTGTGATTTAATGAGAGTGAGCATTTCTGTTATTGACACCAACAAAGCATGTGACAGGCTCTTGTAGGTCACATGACATAAAGCCAATAGGTGTGTTCGACTTAGCGCAGCGCTGCGCAGATCGATCAAAATCTGACATGAAGCAGTGCATGGCGGTTAGAAATTTTGTCCAACTTGACAAAAGTACTGCAAGAGCGTTTCGAGAGCAGCTGGCTGACTCAGCCGGCGCCACTTTTTCAGAGCGACTGCTAGGGTTGGGTACCGAAACCCGGTACCAATATGGCACCGGTACTATATAACTGGTATCTGCTAGAACCGAATCAGAACGCAGATTTCGGTGCCATGCCTGAGTGATAGATTGAAATATTTGTCCTCTGGTTCTCCAAAAAAGACGTAAGAAGCATCATCACCGGCACCGCACGTGAAAAATAATTTCCCGACTGAGATAATGCGCATGAACTCAAGTCAGAAAACTTTAATAATACAAATCCAACTAATTTTTGTAGTAACGAGAGTGTCCATGTTGTTTTCACATTCCGACTTAAAAGCACAACTCGGGAAATGAGAGCATTCGAGGAGTGCGTGAATGCAGTAATTACACTTGCTCTGATGGCAGCAGGTAGCCTTCCGTTAACTAAGCTAAACATGCTTAAATTAAAATGCCTAAAGCTAAACCTCCCTTGTATTCACATTTCTAAACCTGTTGTCCAACAAAAGAGAACATTTTATAACCTTATTACTCCGCAACACCAGTCAAATGGTTCCTTTTGTGATCTGATGTGGCTTCTTGTCACAGAATGAGGCAGAAAATATGTTCCATAGGCTACTTTAAAAAGAATACATCGATTAGCAATGGATTATAAATATACTTATTTCTGAAAATACCAGAGATGGCTTGAATAACACAGATAAACTATATTGTCGCAGTCGAGTGTTTATTGTCTTTGTTTTATCATTCAAAACTTTTATATGTTCTGTTTACTCAGTGACAGCTATAAATTATAGTGAGATTTCCTGGAGGGTCATGAGTTCCGCTACTTCTGTGACTGGATATGTGGATTTTCCATGCAATGAAACAGACATCATGTGTTTATAGTGCTAATGGCCAATCCAT
>NW_015506708.1:28952-30352 GCF_001515645.1 Sinocyclocheilus grahami
TGTCATTTTCTTTTCTTTATTTTTGTTTGAGAAAAAAATGAGTACATTTGTCTTGCCTTTTACACAGGACTAATATAAACAACAGCATATTTCACATTCAGAAAAAAGTAAATTTACCTGCTGTACAAAAGTATTTTTGCCATTTTCCAACACCTTTCCCTTTTTTCCCCTTCATAGCACTCTAATCCTGGGCATGCTGGGCCCTTCCCTGTGGCGTCGCTACACAACATTAGTGCTGCCAACCCCACCAGTCCCACCAGTGCCAGTATGGCCAATGCCCACATTCACCGTGGCCCCACTAGTCCTGTTGTCGCCCCCATAGAGCTCATACCATCAGTCACTAACCCCGAAAACTTGCCCTGCCTGCCTGACATCCCTCCCATTCAGGTAACTTTACTATTCGCATTTTCTTAGACTGAATGTCAGATGATTAGATGTTGTGGCATGATTTAGTGGTTATAGATCTGGCCTGGTAACCCAAAGGTTGTAAGTTCAAACCCCAGAAAGCATGATCATGAGGATACAAATCTAATAATTGGGTGGAAATGTAATAAAGGATCTAAACATAATTACGTTAAGGCAACGAGACAAAGACAATCCCTATGCTTGGATCTTCAATTATTGTTCTTCACATAACAGACGCTTCCTTAACTGAAGCAAAATGAAACAAAGCTGAACTGATTTAGAGCTCACGTGTTGCAAAACCAATTTTTGTTTGTGTAATTTTCAGCTTGAAGATGCCGGCTCGAGCACACTGGATAACATACTCAGTCGATATATTTCTGCTAGTTCATATCTTGCTGTTGGCCCCACCAATCCCTCACCGGGACCTTCTACACATTCCCCAGGATCATCAGGTACTTTCTTGGTGAATTTTTGACATGAATTGTTTGGCTTCCAAATGTTCATATCAGTTAGCAAGCATTTAAATAATGCCAAGAAATATTCATGCAGATTAGCATTTGGCATGTACAATATTTATATGCTTAAATATGCCATACTCTCAGTGCTGTATGCATAAACTCCTGCCCAACTGACCCGTGTTCCAAGGCTGTGCTAGCTGCCTGGCACCATTGATGCCTGCTCAGTGCCTCTGGTTCCGTATGGCAAAGTCCCCCATCCAACCATGTGCATCAACCCTGGGGCTCAGGCTGCATTAGCCCCCTAGCATTAGTGCCATATGCTGCTTCACCCCACAAACTCATGTGCCAATATATATATGCATTTCACCATTATTAATGTCCTGATCACAATTATTTGAAATGACCATGATTGCTGTGCACCAGAATTGTTATTGTTAACTAAAACTATTGAAAATCATTTTCAGTAATTGAAGTAAAATAACATAATTATTGGATGAAAAAAAAACTGAAATAAGTTTAAGTAGAAGTAAAAAAAAA
>NW_015506708.1:30362-33218 GCF_001515645.1 Sinocyclocheilus grahami
CATGCAGCAGGCTGCAATTGCTCAGAAGCACCAGCACCACCACCAACAACAACAACAACAGCAGCAGCAGCAGCAGCAGCAACAACAACAACAACATCAGCAACAAATTCAGCAGCAGATGCGCATCGCCTCACAGATGTCCCAGCATCCCAGACAAGGAGGTCCACCACAGATAACTGGTATACAGCAACCGGTATGTTAGAGATTAGATATTTTCTGCTTTCCGTGCATGTCTGGTTTATTCTGGTCAAGCTGGTAGACCAGTATAGATGTGCTGTTTATTACAGTTTGTTTATTCCCGATTGTATGATTTGTTCATGTAAGGACCAGGTTATCATTTCTTCCTCTGTCTCTCTCTTTTCAGCCACCAAGGCTCATTAGTATGCAGGCCCTCCAGAGGGGTGGGGTTAATGGCTCCTCCCACATGTACCCACCTCATCACCTGCGCATGGTATCAACGCAGAATCGCATGCCTTCGGCACAGCCCCGACTCAACGGGCAACCGTATCCTATGATGCAGCCTCAGTTACAGAGACAGGTCAGTGCAGAGACTCCAGCGGGTCATATAGCAAAAACCCAAATTTTAAGATGTCACTCTCTTTTCTTTCACTGTTTTTGATCTCTATTAGAACAGAAGAAATGAAAGCGAAAGCAGTTGTTTTAAAAATATATATATTTTTATGTTATTTAGGGTTGCGAAAGGAGGAAAATTTCTGGTAAATTTCCAGAACCTTTCAAAAATTTTCGAAAGTTTCCCAAAAAATTCTGGAAATTTTCTGCCTCGTTGCAAACTTAATTTTATTGTGTCTAAAACATTGTGTCTAAAATCTCATGCTACATTATTATTATTATTTTTTTTTTACTCTTTTAAAAAAAACAAAATTAAGCAATTATTGTGATTTAATGAGAGTGAGCATTTCTGTTATTGACACCAACAAAGCATGTGACAGGCTCCTGTAGGTCACATGACATAAAGCCAATAGGTGTGTTCGACTTAGCGCAGTGCTGTGCAGATCGATCAAAATCTGACATGAAGCAGTGCATGGCGGTTAGAAATTTTGTCCAACTTGACAAAAGTACTGCAAGAGCGTTTCGAGAGCAGCTGGCTGACTCAGCCGGCGCAGCTTTTTCAGAGCGACTGCTAGGGTTGGATACCGAAACCCGGTACCAATATGACACCGGTACTATATAACCGGTATCTACTAGAACCGAATCAGAACGCAGATTTCGGTGCCATGCCTGAGTGATAGATTGAAATATTTGTCCTCTGGTTCTCCGAAAAGGACGTAAGAAGCATCATCACCGGCACCGCACGTGAAAAATAATTTCCCGACTGAGATAATGTGCATGAACTCAAGTCGGAAAACTTTAATAATACAAATCCAACTAATTTTTGTAGTAACGAGAGTGTCCATATTGTTTTCCCATTCCGACTTAAAAGCACAACTCGGGAAATGAGAGCATTCGAGGAGTGCGTGAATGCAGTAATTACACTTGCTCTGATGGCAGCAGGTAGCCTTCCGTTAACTCAGCTAAACATGCTTAAATTAAAATGCCTAAAGCTAAACCTCCCTTGTATTCACATTTCTAAACCTGTTGTCCAACAAAAGAGAACATTTTATAACCTTATTACTCCGCAACACCAGTCAAATGTTTCCTTTTGTGATCTGATGTGGCTTCTTGTCACAGAATGAGGCAGAAAATATGTTCCATAGGCTACTTTAAAAAGAATACTGTGGATTTTCCATGCAATGAAACAGACATCATGTGTTTCTAGTGCTAATGGCCAATCCATAATTTTGGGGGGAATTTTTATTTATTTATTTATTTTAAAAAGTATTGATTTGGCACCGGTATTGAAAAAAAAACCCAAACGATACCCAACCCTAGTGACTGCAGGAGCGCTGATGATGACACAGCTGTTTCACGATTGGCCAAATTCACCACATGACAACAGTGACGTGTGTTTTGGGTTTATTCTAACATCTTCAATTCCAGTACTGCTCACAAATCAGTGTTTTTAGAACAGTAAAAGCTTTTTTACTGTAGTCGCAATGTTATATTGAGTCACGTTTATCAAAAAAACACTGATAAAAGCATATATACCCCCACTTTATTGGTATTTAAATAGTATATGTTTATGTTGAACTTGATTCTTGAACAGATGATGCTGTATTAAGCAGTATATAAAAAGTGTTTCTGTTGCTCATGAAAACGTTTCTGAAATGTCTGTGTATTTGACAGATATTGCATGGCTCTGCCCTTCGAAGGGAGTAGGGCATAGGGATGCTCACTTCTGTGTGGAATTCGCCCCATGTCTCTTGTATCACTGCGGAGGCGCGGACGTGCTCTCTCGTTTCTTTCAAATGCAGCTTACGCTTCAGTTTTTGATTGTATTGAAAATGAAATCAGAGGAATTTAGTATTAATGCTACTATAATTTTACTGTAGTGATCATATTGTCCTGACGATTGTTTTGTACACTGCTCATAATGGATTTATAAACGGGTAAGATTTCAAAACATTCATCTCAATTCAATATTTCATATCCCATCCCCGTATTTATATATTATTATAGGTAAACAAAAAAAATCTGTGTAATAAGTTAACTATGAATATACAATACATTATCCCTTAAATGTCAACCTTATAGTTTGCACGTTCGTTCGTCTTGGCTCAAAGCCACTTGCTGCGAACTTTTCTTCACGGAAGCTTTGCGTTAAACAAGTGAGATAACGAAATATTTAATCTCGAATCAATATTTTTCGTCCAATTATTAACCCAGTTAGTTTTGGTACTGAGGTAAAAGTTACCTTGCATTCGCTATATAACAGTGGGTGGTGGTCACGAAGATGAC